>NC_090728.1:2931183-2943683 GCF_036898095.1 Palaemon carinicauda
TTTTTCTCTTTTTTTTAAGTAATATTTTTGCTGGATATAATTTTTTTTCATTTTGGTAAAAAACGAAAAACCTAGAAATCAGGGAAAAAAAATAAGAGACAAAAATTATAAAAAAGGCCAACATTTTATTGTTTTATAATGTCTTTCTTAGTTATATACCAGATGTCAATGCTAAATCTTTAAAACTAAGGGAGAATATAGAATTTGAAGTTCAATAATTATAGTTTTGAGATATGGCCGTTCAAAGTTTTATTTGTATTATTACAAAGACAATATTAATAGATCATGATTATTAGGAATCTTATGTTCTTTTTGGATATTAATAAACCAAAACGAAGTTATTAATTATAATTTATCATAAATGAACATCCCTTTGCTAAATATCTTGCTTCTTTAGGCGAGATGGTTGCTCCTTCATCATTTCTTTCCTTCACTAACTTTACTAATTTCGTCAATATTATCCATTTCTGAGCTCTTAATAGTGCAAATTTTCTTCTTCCTTATGTTAGTGATATGTTGAAATTGTCTTTGGCATGATGAAATTCTTGCTGAAGTCGAGAATAACAGACGTAAAAACGAGTGAATGTCAGAGGTCAAACTTGAACGTACACTCTCTATGAGGCTTGTACAAGGACTGAAGGCCAAAGGGTGTAATTGCCGTGTAATATATTGTCTTTTGACTCATGGAATCTATATAGATGCCATTGCACACAAATTGTTTTATATCAAAATGTAATAATTATCAAAATTTATGATAACAGAAGTAACACTGCATTTTCTTGTAGGAACAATGATTTTTGGTTTATTGATATAGAATATGAAAAAAAAAAAAAAAAATAGGCGATATCATGGGAAAACACGACAAACATGGGAACAGAGTAGTAAAAAATTGGCATTAAATATTCCAAATGCAATGGCATCATTACTTTGTTTAGTCACTCATTTTATTCATTGTTGTAATTTTTCTAGAATAATAATATTAATTAAAAGAAATAACCCCTGCAAGGAAAATAATTATTAAGGTTAAAAGGTTGAAAAATTTAATAATCATGTGTACTTCTGTTTTTAGTGTATTTGTACAAACATATTTAAATGGATATTTTTAAAATTTAGTTTTGAGTCATTAATAAATGATTAGTGTAAAATAGTATCTGAATATGCATGTAAGTTGCTTATTTGTACATTTGGTGAAACAATATTTCCATGAAATTTTTGAGTAATATTTGTTCTTTCCTGATATGCCACTTTTAAAATCATTTTCCTTAAAATCTTTCTCACAGGAAGTATTTTATCACGAATTCTAGAGATCAAACCATCTTATAATATCAATTTTCTGAAAAAAAAAATATTTTTAATGGGATAATAAAGAATGCTGAATTTTTGCAAAGCAAGTAATACTGAATGGTGCTCTTTTACCGGCCAATGGTGCTCAGAGACGTCACAAAACTTAGTCCCACTTATCGCTTATCCCTGTCATCCCCGCTCACCCCCAATTTACCTGTGCATGGGATGACCTCCTATTCTATAGACCTTGATGAGAAGTATCTAGAACTCTTCCATTCCAGAACACAATGATATTTTGAGTTGCAATTAAATTATCATACATAAGAATCAATTGTTTTTTTTTTTTTACATTAACTTATATGAAATAGAATTAATTGTTTTATTTTTGCATCAACAAACATGAAAAAAATAAATAATTTTCACAAGTTTGGTAGTACAACATACATAAATTTAACATAACATATAACAAATCCCCTTGCCTAGCGAAAAGTTGGGGGTCATTAGCCAACATATTTTCACTAATGCAAAGAGAATCATTTTATCATACAAGATTACAAATACAAACATTTCAGTTCAATGAATATAAGATACAATTTTTTATTACAACCTCAAACTGGAAAATCTAAATTTACAGGGTTGAGAAATAATGAAATTTATCAACAAAAATCTTTAAAAAAAAAAATAAAGTTTTCTTTTTATCAGATACAAAATATACAAGCAATATCTAACATATGCCTCTTGTTGACCTCGGTTAACATTATTTGTAAGGACATGGCAAAATAATACATCAAATGCAGGAATGTACATTAGAGAGGATTTTAGATAAGACTGATTGGATTTCACAATACCTTGACACGCAGGGCAAGCATAATAAAACTGAATCACATCCTGACAAATATTATGCAAATGAAAATGTCTTATATCATAATTCAAAATGACACACACTTCAATATGAGCAGTTATAGCTTGTTCATGAGTGAGACTTAGAAAATTTTCACTTTGATTTACGTGGATAATAGCCTGAACAATAGATTGGTCAGACTTCTCGATTACAATTAACTTGGAATGAGACTCAAAATTAAAATATTCATTGAATAACAAAATATCAGTTGTTTCTGACACATGTGTGGAATAAGACAAATCATTACTAAACTGATCAAACAAGAATGTATCGGACAAGCTAACATCATCATAGGAAAAGACATCATCACAAGCAAAAGTACCTTTAAAAGAAAGGTCATTAGAAATCTCAAAAAGAGAATCAACACAAACTAACATGTCTTCACGAGACAAGTTAGTAGAACAGGCATAAGACATGACATTACGAACCAAAATTTCTTCTCGAGACAGGTTGATAGATCTGTTGACAACAGAAATATCATCAGGAACTAACACATAATTACTAGACATGTTAATAGAAGTGTCAATAGTTGAACAAATATCATGAACTAACGTATCTTCATGAGATAGGTTAGTAAAACAGTTATTAGTGGAAACAGCAATACAAACCATCAACTTTCACGAGGCAAGTCGGTAGAAGAGACACCAGTGGAGACATTATCATGATTTGATACATCATTGTCACATGTGAAGGTAGAACTCTGAGTCTTCTCACAAGTCTCAGTGCTCGAAGAAAACAGAGTAGACAAATCATGACTGAGAGCCTCCAACTCCTGATCAAGAACTGGCTCGTTAACCATCCGTGCTCTAACATCAACATTCTCATCTACCAAATCATAACCAAGCCAAAATTTAATACCATTGATAGGCAACTCAGAAACCACACCAACAACAAAAGGCTCTGATAACCAGTCGTAATGAAGATCCATGCGATGCAAAGAAACTCTAAGATGGGCACCAACCCCACAAACGGGAGCATACTTCCCAATAAACAAGTGACTGGGCACAATTATTATCACACATGATACAAACAGGGTGTAGTTAACCACCATCAACAGCAACAAACCCCTTAGCAGTATATGGCTGGAAAACCTAATAAAGAGTTCTGGAACAAACACTGGCATTAAGAAGCTTCCTGTCAAAAACGTGGTCGTTTATAGTGTTAACCTTTACTGGTAGGACACCATAACCAGACTTTGGTAGAGTTACAGGAGCCACAGTTTTAGCTTCTTTCATTTTTACCTCAAAACATTCAGACACAGTGTGATCTTTTTTCTTACAATAATTACATAGATACAGAACTACGACCTAAGGTTAAAAAAAAACAGGTTTTTTTGCCATAATTTTTAATACGTTTTGGTTGTGAGCGATATTGACCTGTGAGACCTCAGTTCAGTGTGCACAGCAGTCGGGTTAGGACGCATTTCATCCCAGCTCTTTTCTTTGTGCTATTTCTGAGATACCCTTGGGTCGAGCTCGACCCATCAATACCTAGTTAAGTTAAGTTGTGTAATATCAAATTTTTTATATAATTATCCAATGTGCAGTAGTGTTAAGGCGTGTATAAAAAAGGATTGTTGTAAAGTGTTTATGAAGGTCTTCTACTTCGTGTGTATTTATAAAATAGCTTATAATTTCTCCTGTTTTTATAAGTTTATACCTTCATGATGACTTAATTATGATCCTTATCCTATTTCTTTTCTTGCAAAATAATCTATAAACTTCATTCTAGCTACCATAATATTTTTCTGCCAATCCTCGAACAATTATATAGGTAAATGCCTCGCTGATATTTACATATCTTTCTCCATTTCAGGTAGCAAATATGATCTTCCAAGGAGGTGTGGTTGGCGGCCATTTTTAGAGCATATCCGACACAAGTTGGCATAGCTCTATGTATGCCTCTGTTTTTATAAAATTTCTGATATTTTCATGCATAAATCCTATGCTCAGTAATGGATATAAGGATTTGTCCTGGAAAATTTCATAATATAACTCAGCAAAAAAAAGAAAGAAAAAAATGCCCCTTTATAAAACATTAAATAATATCCAAGTGCAGATTGTTTTATCCATTTTTGTTTTACGATAATAATACAATATCCTGTAAAAATTTAAGCCACTAACTATGTTATTTACCTACTCCCAAAAATTTTTGAAAAGAGGATAGATTTTTAAGCCAAAAAAACATACACTTTTTTCTGATTTCAGGAAACGTTCCCTTTTGGTTCCTCCCCCCCCCCCCCCCTTAGATCTCATCAAATGGTGCTCAATTATAATAGAACAATTGCTTAGAATAGTTTTAGTTTATCTCCATATTTAGATTTTAGGTGAATGTTTTTGTAAAGTAATTTTTTTACCTATTTTTTTAATCTATTTGTAATAAACATTTGTATTGAACTTAGCTTTCATTCCCTATTTTGAAGACTAAAATATTCTTTGAAGTTTTTTGATATTAAGAGGTTGTGAATTGCTTTGTTAATGTTTTTTTTTTATGAATTTCGTTTTTACCTCGGATCGAGGTCGACCCATCGATACCTAATTAATGTGGTCAAATAACGATACTTATCCAGGCTTAAAACTGCTACTTTGGGACTTGACAAGTGAATCAGAATTAGACCTTTGATCTACATCAATATTAATATGCTTATTTGTATCCCTATAGTCTTTTGACCTATTAAACCTTTTATCATTAGACCAAGACTCTTTGTGAGCCAGTACATAATCATCAGGACATATAGCTGTTTCACGAAGGGTAGATAACTTTCACTCATTTAAATAAACCTTAATATTTTTACCAACAAGATTTTTAAAATGTTCAATTCGAATAATTTTTCTTAATCTATCAGAATCCTCCTTACACTCTGCTGCTTTACACCATTTATCAAACCACTTTTCTCTGCTAAATTCTATATATATTTGCTTATCTTGCTTTGTCCAGCTCCTGAACTTCCTCCTATAAGCTTAGGGTGTTAATTCATAGGCATGTAAAACAGCATTTTTCACGACTTCATAATTATCTACTCTATCTTCAGAAATAGAGGCATAGACTTTCTGTGCTCTATCACAAAACTACTGACAACTTATAAGCCCAATTGTCATCTAAATACTTTTCATTAAAAGGAGATACAAATCGATCTTCATTAAAAATAATGGAACTAGATTTATCTGCATCATTAGAGTTAGCTTCCTTAATATTTTCAAGCTCTAAATCCTTTTGAACATTTCTTTCATGAACCTTTATTCCAGTTTCAATTTCTAACTGCTCACGCATAAAATCAGCTACCTTCTTTCATGCTTAGATTCTAAATGTTCACGTTTCAGCTCAGCTCCTAATTTTAATTTCTCACGCTCGGCCTCTATTATGAGTTTTTCAAGTTTTATAGCTGACGAACCTAAAACCACTGATTCACTTTCAATCTCATCTAACATATCCTGAGGTAATACATCATCTTCAACCAAATGTTAAATCAACAAATGTTTAATAGCTTCTTTCTTCGTAGAATTTTTAACATTAAGTTCAAGATGTTTACCTAAACTAACTTAACCAGATCTCTTAAGATCCCTTAACTTCTAAATTCGAGGTTCCTCCCAAAATGTGTCAAAAAAAAAAAAAAAATCAGCTGCATTAAACTCTGCCATGATTGCTGGCTATTTTATACTACTAACGAAGGTTTATTTTGCAAACAATGTTTGAATCACAAACAACATTACAATTCAGATCCCCGATATGGTCCCCCAGTTCTGCTATGTTCAACTATTGTAATCGACTCAAAAAGTTCATGAAGCAATATAATAAATTAACAACAATATGAAAATAATACCCAACAGACAGAAAATTAAGAAATGTTTAACATTTAACATAAGTATTTATATATTTACAGCATTACGCAAGATTCACCAAATACTCACCGCACACCAAAACTAATAAGTAAATACAGGAAGTTGTTACGAGGCAGGACGAGTTGACTTTCCAAATTTCTATACAGCCAGGGACAAATCATTTTGTGTAGTTTCAAATATAAAATGTTGACACTAAGAATCCGAGCTTCTCTCTTATGATGAAAGTTATTTCAATCCTCTCTGTCTTCTTCAAAATACTATATCTTTGTGAGTAGTCACTAACTTTCAGAGTCACATAGGGTGTAGTTGAAAAATGTCTCCAAACACGAACAGTATTCAGATAGGTCTCTCTCATCTCCCCTGCTCCGCAAGTCACCTGTCCTTCATTATATGCGGGACCAATACTGTAGAGAATTCTGGAGCAATCAAGAAAAACATTAAGTAATAGCGACGCGCTAGCAATCCAATCTCAAATCATCTTGTTGAACTCACGTTCGGCATACGGCTGGCACTGAAGTACAGTAGTTATGAGAAGTATCTAGAACTTCTGTTTCATGACACAATGTTATTTTGAGTTAAAATTACGTTAACATATATAAAAATTAATCGTTTTATTTTTACATTAACTTATATGAAATAATGAAATAAAATTGTTTTGTTTTTGCATCAACATACTGTACATGAAAACATAAGCCTTTTTCTCAACTTTTGTAGTACAGTATATATAATTCAACGTGACATACAACAATGTCCATCCATTATCTGTCGTTCTCACCATGTGTTCCTCACGCCTACATTTCTTTTTCTTACATATTGTTAGAATATTCTATACTGTAGTCGTTCTCGCATTCAGGTTGTATATATATATATATATATATATATATATATATATATATATATATATATATATATATATATATATATATATATATATAAATCTGTTAGATTGTAGCATATTGTATAAATAGTAGGAATATGATAGATAATAACTAATATCATACACTAGTTACCTTAAAAAAGAGAGAGAGAGAGAGAGAGAGAGAGAGAGAGAGAGAGAGAGAGAGAGAGAGAGAGAGAGAGAGGAACAGGGAAGTTGCGTGCCAATTGCAGTAAAACCTGTGATCGACAGTCGACTAAGATCTAATGATTAATAATTATGTATATTCTGTACTTGAACTGACTAACATGGAAGCAAGGACAACAGATAATCATGTTTAAATGTTTAAAGGTCACTCATGAATGGCACAGGTAAGGGACAGTCACAATAACTTAGCAGGAGGTAGAAAGACCGGGACACTGACCATATATATATATATATATATATATATATATATATATATATATATATATATATATATATATATATATATATATATATATATATATATATATATATATATATATATATACTATGACTGTAGAGGGTTAGTCAATGGGTGCTAATGACTCAGCAGGTGAACCTACAGACTCCTTCAAATGCACTACCTGTAGCTCATAAGAATCGTGAGGTTGTAGACACTACAAGGAAACCATCGAGTTTGAGCAGGTCTCAACACCAGACAAAGAAGTTTCTTGTAAGTCACCGCGGAGAACAGAGTCGTTTGTATCTTTCTGTGTCCATTGATAGTTCGGTTATTTATCATAGTTTTAAATACTATATCTATTTGTGTCAGAGAATAATTCTGCTTGTATTCTACAACTATTGTTTTCCACACAGTCCTTTCAAGGAGGTAAAGCCAATCAATCCTGCCTTTGGAAAACGCATAATTCATTATTTTTACACAGTTTAAAGAAGCCATCGGGACGGGTTCATCAATTTGGATAAATAGTATAAAGGCTATAAACTACTCATGCACCCTGACAAAGTAAATCAATATCATGAAATGTTAATGAGTATTATAACAAGAATCAAACTCATCAATTCTATCAGTTATTAACAAATATAACATGCTACAGAAAATACACCATAAGTGACGCTGGAGAGACTAGGAAATGGGGTTACTGGCTGGAGTGATAGGAGGGTGAAGACAGATGAAGGAAGGAGAGGGAAGGGACGGGGGAGTGTAGGTATTCGAATTGCTTTATCTTACTAACCTCATTCAATTGGCTTAGGCTATATTTAGCAAGGAGTAAACAATTAAATTAACGGGATTTTCCAGTGCATTAGAGGATAAAAAATTAGGGAGAGGTCTATAGAGTGCTGTGTCAAAGTACCATTCTAATCAAGCAATTAGTATGTGATATATAAAAGAAAAAAAGTAATAATTGCCAGAAATGCATAGTAGTTTCTCGTAAAAAGAATTTTTTAGGGACGCAGGAAGTCAAGAACGGAAATGTCCAAGGACGCAATTTCCCAGAAACACAAATATCCGTGACACATATGTCCTGTCATCATATATATATATATATATATATATATATATATATATATATATATATATATATATATATATATATATATATATATATATATATCGTGTGTGTAAGTATATATATTTAATATACACACACACACACACACACATATATATATATATATATATATATATATATATATATATATATATATCGTGTGTGTAAGTATATATATTTAATATACACATACACACACACACACACACACACACACATATATATATATATATATATATATATATATGAATATGAATATATATATATATATATATATATATATATATATATATTCATATTCATATATATATATATATATATATATATATATATATATATATATATATATATATATGACCTGTAAAAGAGATCATTAAGCTGATAATGTATCTTATGTCTTTTGATCTTTTAAATACTTAACATGGCTCTATGAAGGAAAAGTTCTCACATGAGTAATTGTTCTTACGAAAAGTAGCCAGCTCACACTGCCTATAAAATACGGATTATCAACCAAGACTATATTATCAACCAATAACATAATAAGGAGGAAGCATCTGGCTATATATATATATATATATATATATATATATATATATATATATATATATATATATATATATATATATATATACTTATTCTGATGACGCTGAACTCTCCCCGTCCCTCGGGTAGCAGGGTGTGAAAGTAGTCATACTCCGGTGGCTAGGACAGTATGTGCTTGTGTTAGCATATCTGTCTATATATTCAACTGTCATATATATATATATATATATATATATATATATATATATATATATATATATATATATATATATATATATATAGAAAAAGGAAAGGGAATGGAAATTGAGGAAATAGAAAGAGACGAGAGAGCAAAAACATTAGCGCTCAAAAAAGAGAGAGAGAGAGAGAGAGAGAGAGAGAGAGAGAGAGAGAGAGAGAGAGAGAGAGAGAGAGAGAGAGAGAGACCGTAAAATGAAGAGAGAACTGAACGAGTAGAACAATGAGGTTTCAAAATTTTACAGATGAAGTTTAAACTACTATGGATTTAACGCAAAAAGAAAAAAAATAGTTTCTTTTCATTTAATATCTCTCACAATTATTTTTTGATCATAATATTACTTTGACACAGCACTATATACCTGCCCTAATTTTTTATAGTACAATTAATTTTCAAATACCATTATTTTAGGTGTTTCCTCATGTTCTAGTAAAATCAAGACGCAATCTTTTTGGTAAGTTTGTTAGACAATCGAACGTATGCTGACCCTCTCTCACTATGTTCTCCCTTCCTCAATTCACTCTCCCTCCATTGTCTAACTTTGCGGATTTATTATCTAATACTTTCCATAATACTCCCCTTTAACATTGTATTTTCTAATAAAGTTTTCATCACAAAAATATCATTTGAAGAACCATAACGATAAAATTTTAAAAAAGTAAAAGGGAAAATAAGGTATGGATTTAGAAGTCATGAATGTCAAATTATGATTTCGTTAGGGTCCTTTAAATTGTGTGAAAATAATGAAATGCACGTTTTCCTAAGGCATATTTGATTGGCTTCACCTCCTTGAAAGGTTGAGTAACTTAACCATTAACTATCATAGTTTGGGTACTTGCTGTAGTTTATACCTGAGCAGTTTTTTGTTTAAGCGTTTGCTTGATCGAGGAGGTTATCCTATCATATTAATGACTGGCATGTTACTTTGTCCACGTAAAGGCAGAGATGTATTTGCATTATATCTCCATTCCATAAACAAAGTGGAACAAACTAACATTAAACTTACGATTAGTCTTAACAGGTAAGAGAACTTCAGGTTTGTTAGACACACACAATAACACAATATGGCATAAGAAACACAAACATAATACTGTATAAGTGATTCTTAATATCTACCCTATAATTCACGATGGGCAGACAATTAATGAAAAATGGTGAGACATTAAGAACAAATATCAATTCAGTTGGTTGTGAAGTTTTAGGACACGTAGTTAGAAGGAGAAAGCCATGGATATTTAATGATACTAGTGATACTATAGAAAATAGACAAAGACCGAAATTTATTGTTGAAAGATTTCGAGGAAGTAATGAAATATACAAGATAGAACATACTAAATATTCAAGTATTGACAGTAAAGTCAAAAGTAAAGCTATGGATGACTCGAGAGAATATTTATACAGGAAAGCAGATGAGGCAGACAAAGCTTTGAATTTACGGAGTGGCTATGGTGTATGAATCGGTCATGGAATTATTAACAAAATCTCTATGGGGCAAAGGAAAAAAAAAGCATATGCCCCTGAAAAAGAAAGATGGATTTGTTATAACAACAGAAGGTGAAGAAAGACAACGTTAGAGGGAACACATCAGTGAGTTCATGAATAGGTGATATGAAGCAAATAATTTCACTGATATACATTAGGCTAAGGAAGAACTTGATGTGCCCATGATTGAATTTCGTTTGTTTTAAAATTGAAGCTATTTTTGATAAACTGAAGAGATGGAAAGCCCATAGATATGATGGAATAACTGCTGAGATGATAATGGCTGAAAATAAAGTGACCCCCAGAATACTTTGCAGAATGTGGTATGAAGAGGCAAAACCTGTTGAATTGGATTTAGGAGTGTTGGTAAAAATGACAGATATAAGAGACCTGACTGACTGCATGAATACAGATGTATCAAACTTTTTCATAACACAGTTCTTATGAAAATATATAGTATGCTTATTCTAAAGAAACTACAGAGAAAGATTGAGGAAAAACTGAGAGAAGAACGAGTAGGATTTAGAAAAGGTAGAAGTTATACTGACCAACTTTTCATTTTGAGACATATTTTATAACAATGCGTAGAATATAAATATTCAGTTTTGATGGCATTTGTGGACTATGAGAAAACCTTTGGTAGTGTTCACCGGCCAATTTTGTGGAGAGTCCCGCTTTATCATGGAATTCCTTTGTGAATTTGAATAAATCTATTCCTGAGCAGAGCATGTGCAAAGTTGATGTTAGTGGAGTCCTATAAAATAAATTTCCACTGAACAGTGAAGTTCTCAAAATGAATGTGTTGTCACCTATGGTGTTTATCCTCCTCATTGATTTTGTAATGCGTGGAACAGTTGGAGATTGAACTGCATTGGTAATTGGAAATTAGCAGACTTAAAATATGTTGATAATGCTATTCTTATTAGCAGAACACCACAGGATTTGCAATGATTGATTACCAGAATGCATGATATATCACATGAGGTCAGGCTCAAGATAAATAGAAGAAAGGGAGACATGATTAGAACGGAGTATGCAATGAAAGATGAAATATCATTGGAAGAAGAAAGGAGTGATGAAATAGAATCATTTCCATATTTAGGGACTATGATTTCTTCACTTCTACCTTGTAGGTAAAGGTGACAGCCATGAAAGGCACAAAATACTACATAGATGATTAGTTGGTGTATCTTGTGAACTCAGAGGAGGTCAAGCGTTTCTGAGATAGCACAGTAGATTCACTAAGTGAAACAGATGTCACCATTGGGACCACATCATCTTATTACTTTATTTTTCTCTCAATTTTTTTTTAACGATACTTCAATGTTGTCTTTAGTTTTTGTATTGCATTAATTTTGTATCAACAGGACTCTATGAACTTAATTTTTATAGAGCAGTACCCTCTATGTGGAAGTAAAACAAAATTTACATATCTCATGATAACTTTTCCTATTGTTATTCCATTTGGATATAGGTCATGCTACATTGTCATAGGATTGCAGGTACATTAATCTAGGGGGATTTGTGGAGATCACTGTTATTTGAAATGTAAAATTTACATTTATAGACCTTTACATATATAAATTAAATTGTTGGGGGGTTGTCTATCTTGTCAGAATCATGTTCTATGACTGAATTGAGATGCTTTATGAATGAATTTGATTCTTGCTATGAATTTAAGTTGATGGGAGATAGTGTAGCATCGTATACACTGGGCTAGGTAATCTCTACAGCATCACATGCATCCCTGATAATGCTCCGCGTTGACTCTTCTGATGAACATATCGTGAGGCGCAGGGCT
>NC_090728.1:2963683-2966183 GCF_036898095.1 Palaemon carinicauda
TGTGTGTGTGTATGTATATATATATATATATATATATATATATATATATATATATATATATATATATATATATATATATATATATATATATATATATATTTATGTATATATATATATATATATATATATATATATATATATATATATATATATATATATACATATATATATACATATATATATATATATGCGAAGGGTGATCAAAGTGTTCGGTAAATGTGTGAATGTTTATTGAATTACGAACATTAACATGTTTTGTCACTAATCTCCTTCAAAGTACTCTCCTTCAGCACATACACACTTACTCCATCGTGCCTGCCACTTATGAAAACATTCCTGGAAGTCCTCTTTTTTTTCAATAACTTTATTTGTTTTGTCGTGTTCGATTTGATGTTTTCAGTGGTGTCAAATCGTTTCCCTTCCATCGTCGATTTAATTTTCGGGAATAGCCAGAAGTCGCATGGTGCAGCGAGATTCTTTCCAGCCATGAACTGCCGAACAAGCAGTGACATGTGAGAGGGTGCGTTGCTATGATGCAGCAGCCAGCCATTTCTCCATTTTTCCTGCCTTTTCCCTCTAATGGATTCTCGCAGGCATTTCAGAACTTCCACGTATGAAATAGCATTGACGGCGCAGCCTCTGGGAACAAATTCAATATGCACTAATCTTTCCATATCAAAGAATGCAATCAGCATGACCTTAACAAGTGACTTCGACATTCGTGCTTTCTTAGGTGCTGGGGATGAAGGCTGGGAAGAATCTCGCTGCAGTTCCGCATCCACCATATTCTCCCGACTTGGCACCATGCGACTTCTGGCTATTCCCGAAAATTAAATCGATGATGGAAGGGAAAGAATTTGACACCATTGAAGACATCAAATCGAACACGACAAAGCAAATAAAAGTTATTGAAGAATGTTTTCAAAAGTAGCAGGCACGATGGAGTAAGTGTGTATATGCCGAAGGAGAGTACTTTGAAGGAGATTAGTGACAAAACTTGTTAATATTCGTAATTTAATAAATATTCGCACATTTACCGAACTTTTTGATCACCCCTCATATGTATACTATATATGTATATATATATATATATATATATATATATATATATATATATATATATATATATATATATATATATATATCTATTATATATATATATATATATATATATATATATATATATATATATATATATATATATATATATATACTGTATGTATATATATATATATATATATATATATATATATATATATATATATATATATATATATATATATATGTATATATATATATATATATATATATATATATATATTTATATATATATACTGTATATATATATATATATATATATATATATATATATATATATATATATATATATATATATATATATATATTATCATTATCATCACCATCATCAGCCGTTGCTATTCCACTGCAGGACAAAGGCCTCAAACGTCCTACTACTCCCGTATATTTATGGTATTTCTATGCCCGGTCACGCCAGTAAATTTACTTAGCTCGTTAATCTATTGTCTTCATCGTTTGAACCCATTCTGTTATTCATTTTGACCATCTATTCTCTATGTCCTTTTATTACTTCTTGTTAAAATATGCTCAACTTTAGTTCGCCTTCGTATGCATGTTGGTGTTTTTCTGTCTTTTAGTGTTATTCCCAGCATTAATCTTTTCACAGCTTTTACGTTCTAACAAGTATATTTTCTACTTCTTTACTAAGTTTCTGATGCATAAGTTAATAATAGTAGGACCATCTAACTAAATAATTTTCTTTTTGTTGAAAGTAGTGTTTTACCAAAAGATCTAAATGATCCTTATTTCACGCTTATCCTTCATTTAATATCTGCCATATGTTCTAAGAAAACATTTAATGTCTCTCCTAAGTTCGTATATTCATTAACAA
Source organism: Palaemon carinicauda (assembly GCF_036898095.1). Taxonomy (NCBI): domain Eukaryota; kingdom Metazoa; phylum Arthropoda; class Malacostraca; order Decapoda; family Palaemonidae; genus Palaemon; species Palaemon carinicauda. The sequence continues at coordinate 2,965,614 of NC_090728.1, forward strand.
TCGATATAGGTTCAACCATAACCCTAATTTATTATCTCTGCACTTTCATTAAACATTATCTCAGATTAACTAGTTTTCTTTCTTCAGTCTTAATGCTTCCCCTATTTAAATATTCTATTATCTTTTCCATTCACTCCAGTTATTACTATAGAGAATAATGTCATCTGGAAAGCTTACATTGTTAGAGCATTCCCAATTAATGACAATTACTATATCTCTGATATATATATATATATTATTAAAAACTTCTCCTTATGTCAATCGTGGAATAATTTAGGAGAGATTGAGACTCCCTGTCTAACACCTTTCTCAATTAATAATTTCTCATTATCTTTATGTAATTTGATTAAAGCTGTTCAAGTGGTCTTACAAAATATTCATCTATTTATCCATCACTGCTAATATTTTCACAGGATCAAAGGATTTCATCATAGTTTATAGATGCCATATATAGCGAATTATACATTAGCTAGATAGTTGTTGAATACCTGCTTCTAAAACCAGTCTACTCTCTTGGTTGATTAAAGCCTAATTATCTTTCTATTCAGCATAATATGATCATTGTAAATG
>NC_090728.1:2971183-2978683 GCF_036898095.1 Palaemon carinicauda
ACTGTCATGCAGACGACGCAATAAGACTGACGTCATCATTTGAAGAGTGCTATATCTTTATTGTTTGTAAAAATAATTGGCTGACACTTCTGGAGCGTTTACGATATGTTTCTGCAAACATAAAACAATAAAATGATTTTCGACCTCTGAAAGCTATTGTGTCAAAACACCATAGTGGATAGTTCCCTTAGGGATGGATTGCTTATGAGAAAGCATAGACCAGGTGATATCCCTGGAAATGCCAAATTTTAAAACATCTCTGCTGCTTTCGTATAACAAAGAACTCACTAATTTCTCTCTTGGTTTGTGTAGAGAGACACCCGGATATAATATCGGTTTTTTTCAGTATCAGAATACCTTAAGGAAGAAACTGATTAATAACAACCTAGGTGAAGATGATGGTGAGATAGGAGTATATGTGATTCCATGAAAGGGTTGTGAAGAAGCAATAAAAAGCAGGATAAAACCGTGGCAAAAGTATGTCTAGCAGAAATTCAAAAATTTATTGAAGGAATTTTTAACGGTATGAAGTGGCTATCCATAAGGGATTTAACTTTAGTTTGCAGGAACTTCATGGACAAGGTGTTGACAGCGGCAAGGGTAACTCGCACAGATCCTGATAGATGATTTACCCTAAGGGTACAAGGTAAGTTTACGTCATGAGGAGAACCGTCTGCAGTGGGTTAGAGGGGAGCAATACTGAAGGTCATTGATGGCTTTTGATCCACCAATGGTTGAAAAATCTGAGCTACATGGCCGGCTGGCAAAGGTAAGTACTGCTCCAGAAAGTATGACTTGAGGGCATCATACTGTATGTTGGTGTCCCTCTGCTCGCAAACCCAATAGGTGATTTTTGGAAGGGTGTCCTTGAAGATTGTAACAAGGGTGTTGTCTACTTTGCTGCTTGACCTTGTCATGCCCTTGATGTAAAACTGAGGCGTACTGAAACTAGACAAAATCCTCCCCATTATGTGACCACTTTAAAAACTATAAATATCTGTGTTATTTTAAAGTTAGTTGTGTAGGATTTGTCTAAGTAATAATTCCTCCCACACTCCCATCACTGTGGCAGCATGGACGGATGAGTCAGGGTTGGTGGTGGATATATTTAGAGGATATAGCAGATGAAGCAGTGAGCTGGGAGGCTAGCTAGGTGGTTCTGGCACTTTGTATTGGTCACTGATGTGACGGAAGGGGAGGAGAAATTAATACAGAGTCAGCCCCCAAAATGCTAACTTTATTTAGAGACAGCATTGGAATTCATAGGGCCCCACGGTATTACATATGGATGGCAATTACATGCTTACGTTCCATACTTTTTATCAATATTATTGATGTTGTCTTTAAAAAAAAAGACAATATAATAACAGAATGATAACAGACTTGAAATTATATTACAGAAGAAAAAGTAGATAGGACATAATTCTTAATTTGTATATGCATTCCTTCCTGCATGTGAATTACAAAGGCTTATCTATCTAACCTTTGGCACATTATCCATAAGTAAGAATTGCTGTACACAAGGAGTGAACAGATTTCTTGAGTGAGTCTTTTTTTAGAATTCTGTACATTATTCCAAATATTTTTGTCCCACTTTTTTCTATCTGAAGTATAACTGCCTTTGCATTAGTGAATTTTGTGTATAAACGATCAGCCCCAGGTATTTGATGTATCCTAATGTCGGCAATTTTAGCTTTCTTTATATGCGTAGCAGATACCTATTCTACTTTTTTCTACTAGAACAAGCTTCTTTTTCCTAGCCCCTTCTTGTTTATCTCCAATTCCTTTCTGTTGATCATAGATGTAGAAGAGATCGTTACCACCAGAACGTAGGCCCGCACAGTCCTTGCACATAAAGTTTTCACTGTCTACAGTGCACTTTACTGGCTCACCAGGTATATTCTGGCTTACTTTTAAATATCACATAAAACAAAATAAATAAGAGTATATACATGACGTAATTCTTATGCCTGGCATCTTGAATTCATGCTATTCACGAAGATTAACTTGACAACCAAAAACTTCTGGACACTTTCTAGTTGACATGCTGCACAAAATTGTAAGAACAGCTTTATCTTATCGGGGGTTATATTTGCATATTTTCAATCAATGCTTTTTAAAGAATATTCTTTCCCCCATGTCCACTAGCATGATTCCTTATGTTTACCTTATAAAGTGGGTGTACAATAGTATGGCGAAGATGCCCTCAGATGAGGTCCTACCATTTAATTGGTGGTTCATGATACAATTTAGTACAATAAGGAGGGGCATATATAAGATAATGCTGAGTCCACTGAATTTATTGAAACCTCCACCAGTGAACTATTGATATTACCACCACATTACCCTCATTTTATCATAAAGTGTTCCGCTCATCAATAATGTGAGACGTTCACTAATGTTCATATGTGGTAACATGAAAATTATTCTGGAAGGAATTGAAGAAGATGATAGAAAATGTGAAGAGAGAAGGCAGAAATGAAGGACTGAAAATTAATGTGAGCAAAACTAAGATAATGTTCAACAAAAATGCAGAAATATAAAAAATAAATGTTAAGGCTGAACCTCTAGAAGCTCATAATGAATATGTATACTAAGGACAGATAATTAGGTTTTCCCCAGAACATGAAACTGTAATAAAAAGAAGAATGAATATGGGATAAAGAGCTTTTGGTAAACTGAAAGAGATTATGTACAGTAAATTGCCACTTTCTCCAAAAAGAAAAGTATTCAATTAGATAGTCCTACTTGTATCAACTTGGAGCCTTACTAAAGTGTAAAACATAAGTTAGTTACAACTCGCAGAGCTATGAAAAATATAATGATGGGATTAAACCTAAGAGAAAAAAAAAGGCCCAACATAGATACAACAGGAAACTAAAGTAAATGATATTCTAACATGTAACAACAGTAAATGAGCGTGAGGAAATAATTCCATTGTTTTCGACCCGGAATACATTGACATTCAAGGTTGCGTACCTATTGTAAGTATAAGGTAAATTATATAGATGGACCGAAAGTTGTTATTTTGAAGAAAAAAAAAGTGGGTTAGGAACACCATAAGAGAAGATTTTAGGCCTACCAAAAATAATTGGGTATGTAAGTAGGTCTCTCTCTCTCTCTCTCTCTCTCTCTCTCTCTCTCTCTCTCTCTCATATATATATATATATATATATATATATATATATATATATATATATATATATATATATAGATATATATATATATATATATATATATATATATATATATTTATACGTGTGTGTACAATTTTATATATATATATATATATATATATATATATATATATATATATATATGTATATATTTATACGTATGTGTACATTTATATATATATATATATATATATATATATATATATATATATATATATATATATGTATACGAATATATATATATATATATATATATATATATATATATATATATATATATATATATATATACGAATATATATATATATATATATATATATATATATATATATATATATAAATACACATATATATATATATATATATATATATGTATATATATATAGTATATATACACTGTATATATATATATATATATATATATATATATATATATATATATATATGAACGTCTCAAGGTAATAAACACTCCTCAACAGGCTTATTACGTAGCCAGCGTGTAAGAGTGTTGATAGTCCGGTCGGTCTACTGTACATGAATGATGCGGGCCGTGGTTGAAGGGACCTTCTAATCTAGGTGGCCATGGTTGAATACCCCCTTGGTATACTATATATCTTAGAAATTTGACTTCCATACGGAAAACAAAGCTAAAATTTTATGTATTAAATTTTCATGCCGTTACTGCATATGGCCTGAGTCTTTTTGGGTACTTTTTTTTTTTTTTTACCATTTCCCTAGATATTATAATGTCTAGATAAACAAGAACATTATGACTAATAAAGTAGATAGACTACTGCCATTAACATGCTCTTAGAAAGTGACTAGGGGCCTGTTTTGAACAAAAGGAAGGATATTAAATTGAAATAAACTATCATTTCCTACTTCTTTTGAATCGGGATTTGATGATAGTCATATTTTAATTCAATAGTGGCATAATACTTGCACTTTTATACCCTTACAAACTACTCTTTGAGGGCAACACATGGGCATTGTTCGTTGTGATTGCATTCCGTTACCTATAATCAATGAACAGCCTTGCAAAACATTTTTTTTTTATTGGCCCAAGGGGAGAGCCAAGGGTGAGTGACTTCCCTCAATAATCCCCTGCTTCTTAGATTTACCAATGTCCCTTTCTAATTCCTCTTTGATAACAACTGGGAACGCAATATGGCCTAAATCTAATAGGAGCTGTCCACTCAGTTTTAATACAAAATAGTGATTTAGTGGTTTGTCTCTAATGGCTATTATATCAGAATAACTTCTAACAATGTTTGATGTTTAGCTCGGCAATGTGCCCGAGCTTGCTTTAACACTCTAATTCCGTTTATGCATGGGAGAGGAAGTCAAGACTCCCCTTACTGATTACAGTAAGGCACATTTCTCAAGAGGCTTTAACAACAGGAGGAGGCTGAGAATGGGGACAGTTATTCTTGTCAATAACTAGAAGATAAATTTCCCCTTTTTTTTGTATCACAGTGGCCCCCCCCCCCCCTCTTCACTTTTCTATCCCAGTATTCATACACACCTAAACTTTCCTCCCTCCTACGTTCTATCGGAACTTCATGTTCTACTATCACTTTTAGCAAAATATTTTTACCTCCTTTATAGTATTTTGGGAGACCTTGAATAAGGCCGATACCTAATAAACAGCAAATGTCAGGTATATCCAAGTTGGGCACTACCAAGAAATCATACAAAAATTCATACGGCCCTACCTTGAATGTAGGTGTAGCAGTATGTCTCGTTTCTTACTAAATATATTCCTGAGTTTCAGGGATGATCATTGCTCCTGGCTATAGGAGGCGCGAGATACTTCCTTGTTTAGGAACCGATACACTTGCACTAGTGTCTAATAAGTCCTTGCATTGACTTACCTGAAAGGTTCACATATACTACCATTACACTGAAACCGCATACAGGACCATGGGATGGACTCAGGATTTCAGTCATGAGACTGTCATATCCCGCTATTGTTCTCCTTAGTACTATGGGGGTGAGGTCAAGGGTACCAAGGGAGGAGCTTTTACCTGCTGGCAGGTGATCCCATTCGCTTCATCAGACCTGGGATCCTGGCTTCCTTGTTGACTACTGCTGTTGCCAGGTGGCGAGGTAAAGCTCTCCATTGCACCACAATATAGTTGACTGTAGCTTTGACAGGAATAGCAACGAAGTGACTTTGGAAATGGGTACTCCGCTTGTTGATGTCCCTCTTTTACGCACTGTCAGCACATGTTGAGCTCCCCTCATCTGCTGATTATGTTCTACTTATCTCTGGATTGGGTGCTGACGCTCAATGTTTTTCCTTGAAGGTGTTATCCTCATGGCTGCTGCCTGTCAGTGATTTAGATTAGCATACTAAAGTATGATCTCTGATTATAGGCTATCGAGACCATTTTATATAGTTATAACATCTGACAATGATAGCTTATCATCAAACGAATATCCACATAGACTGCAATTCAGTATCCTCCTAATATGTTTAAGGGTTTTTGCCTTTTCATCACTTGTGGATATGTTGGAACCCTGTGTTAAAAGCTATCACAGCGCCAATGAATACTGGTCTCAAATCTGAGAACTGAATCTCTCACCGAAATTTATTTTTATAAATCTCCTTCATGTCACCTCTCCTTGTATGTAGCAAAAATATTTCTCTAGTAGCCATTGTTTTATTTAAATATGATCTGTCACACACCCTGATAACATTACAGTCACTTCCGTTGTAGTGGCTTCTGCCAAAAGCCTCAAGATCTGCAGGGTCTTTTCTCTTTCAGACTACCCTTGTTTGTTAAATAGACCTCAATAGACAGAAACCATTCACGAGGGTGTTGGTCATCGAATGGCCTAACTGTCGACTCTAGTCTAAGTAGTTTATAAACTACAACATATTGCGTCATGTTGAAGTTTTGGCAACATTTTCTTCATGTTGAAGTCTCTGTAATATTCATAAAACCTCATTGTCACTATTTTCCATTCCCTTCCAATGGTGTCAGTGGTACCTGGGTGGGGTTTTTCATCCCTTAATGAACCAACTAGGCACGGATTGCCATTCACAGCATAACCTCTACATCGTACTCCATTGCAACTGTGTTTGGATGGGGCAAAGACATTCCTCGGATTCTTAATCCTCAGAGCTCACTTCTCCCCTTGTGTTTAATGGTGGGATATATCACTGCTTGTTTACCATCGTTTTGTCAGGGCGTTTTTCTCCAAGATATAGTAAATGCTCCGGTGATATGCAAGAGGTTTCCTTGATATCCCCTATCCATTATTATCCAAGTACCAATTTCCCCATGGGAGGAAAACGTTTAGCCCTGCTTGGATTATCATGTCTTCCAGGTCATCATTACTTCCTTAAGGGCATCCATACAGCCAGAGGTCCCTGCCACCTGGCCAAGCTCGAGAAGGAAGGGGATGCATCTCTGATTCATCCCTCTCCCTCCATTTCTCTGTCACTGGTGTCAGTGGTGTTTAGGTGGGGTTTTCCATAACTCAGTTAAGGACTGATTGCTATTCAAAGCTTCACCTCTCCATTGTACACCATTACAAGTGTGTTTAGAAGGAGCAAACACATTCTTAGGGCTCCCATTCTTCGAAGGTTTATTCTTCACTTGGGTGTAATGGCATAATATAATAATGTTGGTTGAAAGTTATTTTGTCAGGCAGTTTTTCGTGAGGTGGCCCATTCCATGGTTTCGGAACAGATATGGGCGTCAGTGGTGTGAACCAATTATTTCCTGTGCCCCTCTCCCAACAACTAATAGGTGTGGTCTTTGAAGCATGCAAACAATGGCGGTTCATCCTATATTACTACTTGTAAATCATAATTAATATTTCCACATATAATTGTGAAACATCTGCACAGGTGTTATGTGTATTCTATTCAGTCTTTATGCATGATTGAACATGAGTGTTAGTATAAATACTGGAACTACATTTGAGGGTCCTGTGTTAAATTCATGGTTTATTGGTTGCTGTAACGATTAATCAGGTCAATTCAGAAATTTTTCTCATTCATTCTCATATCTTTCACATTTCTTCTGATAGAATATAGTACCTCGTCACTATCACGTCGTATGGCCAAGACGATAACATCTAAAGAGACTTAAGCCATAAACGATGACACGTGTGTTACCCAGTCAAATCATTATTTCATATCACATTACCAAAATAGATCTGACACCAAATGGCTTCAATATTTCCTTTAAGTAAAAAGGGAAGATAATAACACACTTCATTTTCTCTTATTTGTTCTTGCTATTGTAATTATACTTGCTCATGTTACCCGGCCTTCGCCAAATCCCATTCGAACATCCTCTAAAACTCG
>NC_090728.1:2983683-2988683 GCF_036898095.1 Palaemon carinicauda
TAGTCACTGGATGTGTTCTGTATGCAGGGGTCTCCCCCCCCCCCTTTTTTGGGTGTCCCCTAGCCCTCCCTTGGGCTACCCTAGCTCCCGGTCCTCTGCGGCCCCTGCTTCTGGGTGATAGAGCCAGCCTCTATCATGGGTACACCCTCTCAGGGGGGATGTCTGGGAGTCCATGGCTGGACCCCTTACATCCCTCCCTCTGTCTCTTTCACTATCTGGGTGCCGGTCCCTTGCCGCCTCCACTGTCGGCGATACCAACCTCCTACCTTGGTGACTCACCCCATACCCCCATGGCCGCCAGTCCTCCGTGTGCCGGGGGACTGCTGCCTGCCGCCGGCTTCCAGCCGATGGCTCTCCCCCTTCCTCATAGCTTGGCCGTCCGCCCGCCGGCCGGCCCCCGGAGTGCCAGCATCCGCTGCCGGCAGTCCAGTTCTGCTATAACCATCCTTGTTCCTGTCACCAATCCGGCAACCCCGCTGTGCCGGCGGCCGCCACCCTGGCATTACTCTTGACTTCTATATTGTCTTCCTTAATGCCAGAAACTCTGCTGGAGCGGCCTCCGGCGTGCCGGAGGTCTGCCGGAGCCTTCCGGAGGCGTCAAGGCGACTTGCACCCCCTTCTACTAGCTATCATCTGATGTTGATAACCCTACATCGCAACCAGATGGTTTGATTACATAATGGATAGGTATTGCCTTACCGTTCCATTAGTAACCATGCTGTCTTCTTGCATATCACAGACTTCCAGCATGTTGCGTGTTTCTTAGCACGGCCAGTTACCGGAAACCGTTACCCTATGGAATCTTCTACGTTCCCTATCCCTGGGTCTGAGTGGCCTCAGTCCCAGTTCTATATCTTTGGCAATCCCCACTAGAAATTCCCACTGCCTACACGGCATGCTATGTGGAATTCTGCCCTGTGTCCTCGGTCACAACAAATTGCCTACGGATAAGGTTACGGTAACCGGCCGGGCGGGTTACACGGAGGATGTGTCTATCTCCTTCTTTTCCGCCCACTCTCTGAACGTCACAGTATTTCTACCACTGAATATTAGGTTAAAGATTAATCACTTAATACTTAACCTTAAAATAGAAGTCATCCTTATGACTCCTCCATACTCATGTCCTCTTTCTCTTACAGGAGGAGTACGTGAAGTGCGACCATGGCTTCTGTGGAGTGAAGCGCCCGCACTTTTATGGGCACACGGCGTGTAGGACTCACGCCCCTTGTGCAAACAAAAAAGGTGAGCTGAAGTTCTGGGACCCACTGAACTGTACGGTCTACCAGGAACGCCTGGTCGAGGCGTTCAGTAACCCTCCCTCAGCGGAGGTTAGGGACGCTTCTCGAGAGAAGCTACGCAAATGGGTGCGTGGCTTCCAGAAGAACGCCACTGGACCGTACCTTGCCACCGAAGACTTGAGGGCCTTACTGTTCCCAAAGGCATCCCCAGACTCTGTGGTCCCCAAGGATCAGAACCCCACCGTCTAGATCACGGTGGAACCCGATGTTGTCATGGCCCAGTCCATGCACGAGTGTCGCCTGGATACCGACAACGCGGAATGTATGTCGGAAGTGTCGGAGACAACGGAGAAGAACCTCATGGCCGAAGAACTGGACTATGAGTAGGACCAAGTGGATTACGCTGGGTCGGAGCAAGAGGTCGCTCCGCCTTCTACCACCACCCCAACTCCTACACCGACGGAAGTATCACTCCCGTCTACCTCCGCCACCCCGGACCCCATCCCAACCAACGCCCAGGAGATGTTTCGGACGCTCGAAGCCATCATGGACAAGAAACTCCGTGAGACACACGAATACATCAGGACCATGGGAAGTTCCAAGGAGCCGAAAAGGAATTCGGTTAAGGACCTCCCTGCATGCTCGCACGCCAACCCCTGGAGGTATGCCGAGCATATGCCGATCGCAACGGGCAGAATCTTCATTAGTGAGAAGGTCGGCTCGGTTGTCCTGGAAGAAGTGGAATTCTTCCCAAGTTTTGAGGCTTACCCAGACTGTTACGTCCGGCTTCGATCCAAACCTGCCTCTAAAGAAGAGACCGAACCTAAGGAGGTGATAGTGTTCGATCTTCCGAAGGCCAAGGCTATGATGGCCAACACCCTTATAAGTAGGGGTTTTACCTGCTCAAGGCTTCCGGCATTGAGCAAGAAGCACCCTACCTACGTCGCACCTGATGATGCGATCCTCCCCTTCGTGGAAAAGGTCTTCGCAGCGGTACACAGGGCAGTGGAAGAAGGGAAACCTTTCCCTGCACTGGAGGAGTGCAGACCCTTCTCCCTGGTCACTCCCCCCGATGCTCGACACTGGAAGGATGTCCAACATACCTTCGTGGTGGGAAAACTAGATCCTGACGTTGCTGGACGTCAGTTTAACGGAGACCTCCCGAAACTTAATGACCACCTCCTTCGTCGGGAACAAGATACGAAAGAAAGACTTGCCGCATCCATGTCCCTCTAGGTCCAGCTTGACGTCATGGCCGGTGACACTAGAGTCCCCGACCACTACATGGTGCTCGCCAAGACGCATCTGGCGACTGTAGTCAAGGACTTACACAGCTTCATGAAGGCTCGGAGAGCCTGTCGTGAATTCGTGTTCTCAAGTGCCACAGTGAGACACGAACCCCGGAGGCTGATTTCCTCCAACAACTGGGGTAAGCACCTCTTTCCCTCTGGTCTAGTGAAAGAGATTACCGACAAGGCCGCCACGGAGAACAGGAACCTTCTTCACAAGTGGGGCATGTCGAAGAAAAGGAAATCCTCTCAGGACGACGGCCCTCAACCTAAGAGGAGACCCTCCAAGCCGAAACCCCAACAACGTCAACAGAGACGGCAGTTTCCGGGACCCGCTACTCCCCAAGTGGCTGCTCAGCCACAACAGACCTTTCAGCTGGTCACCCAAACGGTCTTGCCCCAATCACCGGTTTTCACCCCTGCCTTTGAGCAACAGACGACTACCTTTCGTCCCAAAGGTTGAGGCTCAAGCAGAGGTGCAGGCAATAGACGCATCTCGCCGTCCCTCCAGAGGCAGAGGAGGAAAGGGAGCTAGCGGCCGAGGTACACCCTCGGGACACCAGAAGCAATGAAGTGCTTCCGGTGGGAGGAAGACTCCGCCAATTCCAGGATCGTCGGACCTTCGATCCCTGGGCACACAGCATCGTCGACAAGGGTCTAGGCTGGAGTTGGACTCAACCACCCCCAACCTTCCAGCAATTCTTCCAACAATCTCCCCCCCCTTCTGGAAGAATATGTCCTAGATCTCTTGAACAAGAAGGTGATTAGGAGGGTAAAGTCAACCAGGTTCCAAGGGAGACTGTTTTGCGTCCCCAAGAAGGACTCAGACAAGCTCAGAGTCATTCTAGACTTATCCCCCCTCAACAAGTTCATAGCGAACAACAAGTTCAAGATGCTGACTCTTCATCAGATAAGGACCCCTCTGCCTCAGGGTTCCTACACGGTCTCCATAGACCTGGCGGATGCCTATTGGTACATTCCAATGAACCACCACGCTTCCTCCTGCCTAGGATTTCGACTCCAAAAGGAAAAGCTACGCCTTCAGGGCCATGCCCTTCGGCCTCAACGTGGCCCCTCGGATCTTCACAAAGCTGGCAGATGCCATTGTTCAACAGCTGCGCCTCCGAGACGTCCAGGTGATGGCCTACCTCGACGACTGGCTAGCTTGGGCTCCATCGCCCGTGGATTGTTTAAAATCCTGCAACAAAGTCACCCAGTTCCTAGAACACCTGGGATTCAAGATAAACGCGTAGAAATCTCGCCTCTCTCCAGCTCAAAGGCTCCAATGTCTAAGAACCCAGTGGAACCTTCAGTCACACCGCCTTTCCATCCCCCAGAAGAAAAGGAAGGAAATAGCAGGGTCTGTCAAGCGACTGCTGAAATCCAAACGGATATCAAGACGTCAGCAGGAATGAGTTCTAGGCTCTCTACAGTTCGCCTCAGTGACAAACCCAGTGCTACGTGCACAGCTAAAGGATGCCGCGGGAGTCTGGAGACGTTCCGCATCCATCGCTCGAAGAGACCTCAAGAGACGGCTCCCAAACAGACTTCGGCTGCTCCTCAAGCTGTGGTCGGAAGCAAAGGCCCTGAAAAGGTCCATTCCTCTTTAACACCCACCTCCATCACTCAACATCCACACGGATGCTTCGCTGGAGGGTTGGGGAGGTCACTCCCACCAAAAATAGGCTCAAGACACATGGTCTCCCCTATTCAAGACGTTTTACATCAACATCTTGGAGGCCATGGCGGTCCTTCTAACGCTGAAGAAACTCTCCCCGCCTCCCTCGATCCATATTCGTCTATCCCTAGACAACTTGGTGGTAGTTTGATGTCTCAATCGCCAAGGCTCAAGATCGCCCCAGATAATCAGGTGCTTCTGACATTCTTCCGTCTGGCAGAGAAGAAGAAATGGCACCTATCTGCAGTTCACCTACAAGGATCCCGCAACGTGACGGCGGACGCTCTATCCCGGACAAGTCCGATAAAGTCGGAATGGTCTCTAGACGCAAGATCATTCTCCTTCATCTCTTACCAAGTCCCAGAACTTCAGACCGATCTCTTCGCAACGAGCGACAATAATCAACTTCCTCGATATGTAGCCCCGTCCGAGGACCCCAAGGCAGAGGCAGTGGACGCCATGTCACTGGACTGGAACAGATGGTCCAAGATCTATCTGTTCCCTCCCACCAACCTTCTGCTGAAAGTCCTCTCCAAGCTGAGAACCTTCAAAGGGACAGCGGCCCTAGTGGCTCCCAAGTGGCCCCGGAGCAATTGGTACCCCCTGGTCCTAGAGCTGCAGCCCACGCTGATCCCTCTCCCGGGCCCAGTACTCTCCCAGCAAGTACAGAAGTCGACTGTCTTCGCTTCATCATCGAAAATCAAGGACCTTCATCTCATGATTTTCTCTCCCTAGCCGCGAAGAAAAGGTTTGGGATCTTGAAGAAAAGTCTAGACTTCCTCGAGGGATACAAGA
>NC_090728.1:2999910-3020049 GCF_036898095.1 Palaemon carinicauda
AAACTATTTGTTTTACAATACTGAATATGTTAGAAATAAAACTATTAAAACCAGAGAGTTGATCAATAAAAAGTGTTTTGATATATTAGAGATATCTGAAACTTAGCAAACTTACCTCGACTAGGCTAATATAGTCGAAATCACCCCCTATTATACAAGCGTTCTTTCATATTTCTAAAGGTCAAGCTGTACAGGGGAAGTTGGGCTTTTTGTTCTCAAAGGCTATTGTCATCTTAGGATAATAGGAATACGAAATATTGAAAGCATGGCAATAAATATTATTCACACAAATGAAATATCTATTATAGTAGGTTACAAACTTCGAAGAACAATTGCAAATATTTTTATTGAGTAATTTGGTATGGCCATTAAGATAGTTACAAGCAATTCACTAGGAGCATTTGAAAGAATGCCTTTCTCATTAAATCAGTTACTTCACAGACACTGACTATGCTGCGCTGGCTGCCTCATGTTGCTTTCTAGGTTGACAATTTGCAAGAAAAAGTACCCCGAACCCTCACTCTTGAACGTAACTGTACAATCAAAGAAGTTCTTCTTAGTTAAATTACACTCGTTTCCCATGAGAGAGAGAGAGAGAGAGAGAGAGAGAGAGAGAGAGAGAGAGAGAGAGAGAGAGAGAGAGAGAGAGAGAGAGAGAATATCAATTAATCTCTAAGCAAAAGTTTGAGTGGACACAATGCTGTTTAAGAGAGTTTGTTATGTATTAAAGCACCAGTTCGTTAGGTATTTCTCATATTAATCGTAATAATTCTTCTTCTTTACTTCCTTTTATGGGGATACTTTCATAGGACAATGCGTGTAGTAGATTAAAAGTAAATGTCATTCTGTTCATGAGCATAGCAAATTTCCTGTGAACAGTGGAGTACTCTAAGGGAATGTGTTGTCATCTATGTTGTTTATCCTCCTCGTGGATTTTGTAATATATAGAACAGTTAAATATGGTGGTCTGGATTGTTAATAGGAAATTAGGTGACTTAGAGTAAGCTGATGACGCTGTCCTTATTAGCAAAACACCACAAGATTTGCAATGCTTTCTTACCAGAATGCATTAAATATCACATGAGGTTGAACTGAAAATGAGAAAGTCGGATATGATGAGAACGGAATATGCGATGAAAGATGTGATATCATTGGAAGGAGAAAGGATTGATAAGGTAGAATCGTGTAAATATCTAGTAACTATGATCTCTAATATGGGGTCTTTAGAATTGGAGTTTAATGAAAGATTGAAAAAAAGCAAATCAGACAATGACTAGGTTGAGTATAGTTTGGAAATCGAATCACCTAAAATTACATATAAAATTTTAAATGTTTGCTTAACCTAATGTTCGATTCGGTTTTTTCAGTTTTTGTTTAAATTTCAATGCTAAAGAGATTTCAGGTCCCAAATATTTATATAATTGTACCTTAATAATCCTTTCTCCTTCTAGTGATATTTCATCTCCCATTGCATATTCCGTTTGCGTCATCTGTCTTTCTTCTATTTATCTTAAGCCCAACCTCCTGTGATATTTAATGCATTCTGGTATGCAAGCATTGCAAACCCGGATGTGTGTAGCTAATAAGGATGGGATCATCAGCATACTCTATGTCAGCTAATTTCCTATTACTAATCCAGTCCAATCCTTCTCAACCATCCCAAACTCTTCTATGCATTACAAAATCCATGAGGATGATAAACAAAATAGGTCACAACACATTCCCTTGGAATACTCCACTGTTTAATGGAAATTCATTTGATAGGACTCCACATACATTAACTTTGGACTTACTATTATCATGGACAGACTTAATCAACTTGACATAATGTACTAGAAAATCCATAACAAATCCGGAATCTATACAAAATTGTCCAGTGCACATTATCAAAGGCTTTTTCATAGTCCACAAATGCCATCAAAAGTGGATTTCTATATTCTCCACTTTGCTGTACAATATGTTTTAAAGTGAAAATTTGGACATTACAACTTCTACTTTTGTAAATCCTGCCTGTTCATCTCTCAGCTTTTCATCAATCTTTCTCTCTAGTCTCTTTAGAATAGGCATATACTATACATTTCCATGACTATAGACGTAAGTGTGATGCCTCTACAATTATTGCAATTAGCCAGATATCCTTTTATTGTCATTTTCACCAACACTTCTAACTCGCATTCACCAGGCTTTACCTCTTCATGCCACATTCTACAAAATAATCTTGTAATTATTCTGGGAGCCATTTCATTTTCAGCTAATATCATCTCAGCAGTCATTCCATTGTATCAAGGGTTTTCCATCTCATGAATTTTTTTAATGATACCTTCGTCTTCAAACACATAATTCATTCATAGGCACATGGGGGTCTTCTTCAACTTCAAGCATGTCAATCAAATTAGTCCCTTCATATCTCCTAATCTATTACCCTCTCAAAATATTAGATTTTAATTTATCACTTTAATTTATTTTTCTTCCTTTCATGATATTTATTTTAACATTCTCAGCTTATCATTTCCACGTAATTGAACTTGGTTCTTTCCTATATGATATATTACAAGCATTTTAGCTTAAGTAATTGGAATAAAAAAGTAAGACTAAGTCCATAATCCATACAATTTTATCTTCTTTCTTTCCTGTTACTTTTCCATCCCTGTTATTTACCCATTTTCATTGTTCATTCAAGCGTACCTTTATTCCCTTTACACTTCCTTATTAGTATTATCCTTATTCCCCTTCTTATTCCTTGTTATCCGTACTCCCTTTTTCAGTACTTGTCCCAATATTTTATGCATATTAACTCTATTCAATGCAGATTTTGTGAAGATAAATCTTCTGTGTAAATTCTATGAATATTTCTTTCTGTATTCGCAAGAGCTGATCCATTCCATGCTCTACTGAGCAACACCTGGCAGTGCTCTTCTATTTTTTGTCCCCGGACCAGCACAGCTTAAATGGATTTGTTTGTTTTATAAAGAAACATTCTGCTTCTTTCTCTTCTAGTCGTTAACTGAAAATTGTGAACTTTTTCCATAGAAATTTGTTAAAATATACCATAGCCTCAGAACATGAAATATGTACAGCTCTAATTTTTATTCTTTTATACTTAGAAAAAAAAAAATAAACAATCAGAAACAAGTAGCAAAAAATGGTTAATATTAACATTGAGTCACTGACATTTCGAGCTAATTGACTGTAAAGGAAAATTGAAGTTTATAAGAGGACAAATTTCTCATCATCATATGATAGTAATCTTTTTAAAAAATTAGTCAAAATAAAGTGCCCCTTTTCGTCCGTTAATAAGAAAGCTGCCGATTATCATAAATCTAATATATATTATAATTTCTCTGCTCGTTTTCTTACTTATAATAACAGCTCTAAAATTATTGTAGCATATAATTATTAAATAACAACAATCCAATTCAAATCATTTTACCCTATTTCTATATAAAGAAAAGGAGAGAATCTCTTCTTACAACTGGAATGCACAATTATATTTCTCATCAGGAATTTTATATTACATATCAAAAATTACTTAAATATACAGTATGTATGATCCTCTTTTGATATTTTTTATTAAAATTTCCAAGCGCATAGTTTATCACCGAAAAGTTTACTTCTGTTAGCTATAAATTTATCATGTACCTTTGTTTGTTTTACATTACTGTTTCACCACTATAACTAATAATGTTATTATTAATGTTGTACTGCATAGTTTCATGGTACTACAACTGAAGTATGTAGTATGGAGTGCAATAGGAGAAGTGAGATGGAAAGACAAGAGGAGAACAAAAATGGCGCACTGTGGGGCAATTTGCACTAACTTGAAGGCGGGAAGGTCCAAAAAGAATCGAAACTAAGATGACAAAATCAGCGATGATGACAGAGTTCTGCCTGTAAGATTTTGTGTCTGATCAAAAGCATTGTAAAACAGATAAGAAATCAATAATATATACCAGAAATAATGCATCCTCACCTCGTTTCAGATCTTACATTGCTAGGTTCCGAAGTATCCAGTATAATCAATTTTTTATGTAGAGTTCTAAAAAGATAGCATGATTTAGTTTTAGACTTTCCTTGCTATACCCAAAATGTATGAACCATTCATCGTTTTCTTTATATTTCAATAGGTCCATTCATTAGTAAAACAGGGAGAATTCTTTGCTTAATTTACTTAGAAGGGAGTAAGCGTTTTATAGATAAGATCCTTATCTATTTTCCTTATATTTATCAACTACATAGTAGCAAATTAATGAAAGCCATTCTGGGATATTAATCTTACCTTCTCATGTCTTTTATTCTCTAGGCATTTAAAAAAGGCTGAAATGTTTGCTTAAAGCTATGTATTCATGCAAATCAACCTGAAGACCAGAAAAATTAGTTTCTGTTAAACGTGTCGGATTAACTTGGAACCACACACAGAAAGAAATGAGAAATAAATAGAGGGCAGTAGGGGAAAATGTGAGAGAGAGAGAGAGAGAGAGAGAGAGAGAGAGAGAGAGAGAGAGAGAGAGAGAGAGAGAGAGAGAGAGAGAGAGAGAGATCACATATTTGAAAATCTTTGGTCATAAGTTTAGCTCTTATATTTTGGGTAACAAATCCTTTTCTTCGCAGAGTTTTGTGTTTCTATTTACATGACACTGATTAATGGAAAGTAAATCGAATATCTTGGCAGCTCATCTTTAAGATAAAATCTTACGATACATGAGATTTCACACCAAAACCACACAATATTGGTTAGGCACCATGTTTTGCTACTTTTGCACTCATAATAATGCAATAGTAACCCTCTAATTCTTATTTCCGGTTCATGTTAATAGAGTATGTCCTAGTTACCAATTGTTAATAATTTTAGTACCGCAAAGCGAAACCTGCATAAAATCACTTATACATTGAAACAGTTATCTTAACTGATTGAAGCATTTCTCTTAGTACTAAGATGCTTGGTAAAATACTTAGACAAAAGATATTTCCGCCTTTTTTAAATGATCTAGTATTTTGTTATGTCATCAACTTACTGGTGATAACATTCCAACAAAAATATGATTTTGTGTTTATCTATCTATCTACTTTTCTATTTATAACTGTCTGTCTGTGTATCTACATGTTACCATGTTCTGGGGAATACATTTTTGTGTTTCTTCAGGATTAGACAATTCCTTTTTACAGCTCCCTTTAGTTCAGTGTAGCACCTGGCTATGATATTTGTTCTATATCCTATGTTTTTATCAATATCTAATAAAAATGGTCAAACATCAGCGAAGAGTAATACCATCAGATCCGAGGCGTGATTCAACAACCTTCGTCATTCTAATAGTCCAATGCATAGCTTTTTCCATGAAGGTTTACTAGAATATCTGAATATTACAGCTTTGCACATTACAAATAGGTATAAAATAAGAGATAAAACATTCTATTTTCATTCATTACGTCGTATGCTGTATAGTACGTGCATGTCATAATCAATGTGAATTGTAATCATTCCATGTCAATTATCCTAAATTTCATCATACCCACTCTCTCTCCTCTCTCTCTCTCTCTCTCTCTCTCTCTCTCTCTCTCTCTCTCTCTCTCTCTCTCTCTCTCTCTCTCCCCAAATATATATATATATATATATATATATATATATATATATATATATATATATATATATATATATATATATATATATATATATATATATATATATATCCAAATAAGCCATATATATTTTTGATACATTAATGTCTGGATTCTCTTAACGACCTCGGGATCAGAGCCCCAGGCGAAATCACACAAAGACAAGAGCTTGGGTCCGACCGGGAATCGAACCCTGGTTGGCAAGCTTGTATAGACAGTGACTAAGCCACTTGGCCACGAAGAAAGATAAAAGTCAATGACAATTCTTCTGTACTTATACCTGTCAAATTCAGGTATTTTGTACCTAGAATTGAAATCAACCCATCTTCACCATCGTAGCTAATTGGTAGTTTGTTACTTGGCATTCAATTAATGATAAATTTTGCACATTTAGACGTGTTTTTCATATTCAAATAAGCCATATATATTTTTGATACATTAATGTCTGGATTCTCTTAACGACCTCGGGATCAGAGCCCCAGGCGAAATCACACAAAGACAAGAGCTTGGGTCCGGCCGGGAATCGAACCCTGGTCGGCAAGCTTGTATAGACAGTGACTAAGCCACTTGGCCACGAAGAAAGATAAAAGTCAATGACAATTCTTCTGTACTTATACCTGTCGAATTCAGGTATTTTGTACTTAGAATTGAAATCAACCCATCTTCACCATCGTAGCTAATTGGTAGTTTGTTACTTGGCATTCAATTAATGATAAATTTTGCACATTTAGACGTGTTTTTCATATTCAAATAAGCCATATATATTTTTGATACATTAATGTCTGGATTCTCTTAACGACCTCGGGATCAGAGCCTCAGGCGAAATCACACAAAGACAGGAGCTTGGGTCCGGCCGGGAATCGAACCCTGGTCGGCAAGCTTGTATAGACAGTGACTAAGCCACTTGGCCACGAAGAAAGATAAAAGTCAATGACAATTCTTCTGTACTTATACCTGTCGAATTCAGGTATTTTGTACTTAGAATTGAAATCAACCCATCTTCACCATCGTAGCTAATTGGTAGTTTGTTACTTGGCATTCAATTAATGATAAATTTTGCACATTTAGATGTGTTTTTCATATTCAAATAAGCCATATATATTTTTGATACATTAATGTCTGGATTCTCTTAACGACCTCGGGATCAGAGCCCCAGGCGAAATCACACAAAGACAAGAGCTTGGGTCCGGCCGGGAATCGAACCCTGGTCGGCAAGCTTGTATAGACAGTGACTAAGCCACTTGGCCACGAAGAAAGATAAAAGTCAATGACAATTCTTCTGTACTTATACCTGTCGAATTCAGGTATTTTGTACTTAGAATTGAAATCAACCCATCTTCACCATCGTAGCTAATTGGTAGTTTGTTACTTGGCATTCAATTAATGATAAATTTTGCACATTTAGACGTGTTTTTCATATTCAAATAAGCCATATATATTTTTGATACATTAATGTCTGGATTCTCTTAACGACCTCGGGATCAGAGCCCCAGGCGAAATCACACAAAGACAAGAGCTTGGGTCCGGCTGGGAATAGAACCCTGGTCGGCAAGCTTGTATAGACAGTGACTAAGCCACTTGGCCACGAAGAAAGATAAAAGTCAATGACAATTCTTCTGTACTTATACCTGTCGAATTCAGGTATTTTGTACTTAGAATTGAAATCAACCCATCTTCACCATCGTAGCTAATTGGTAGTTTGTTACTTGGCATTCAATTAATGATAAATTTTGCACATTTAGACGTGTTTTTCATATTCAAATAAGCCATATATATTTTTGATATATTAATGTCTGGATTCTCTTAACGACCTCGGGATCAGAGCCCCAGGCGAAATCACACAAAGACAAGAGCTTGGGTCCGGCCGAGAATCGAACCCTGGTCGGCAA
Organism: Palaemon carinicauda; assembly: GCF_036898095.1. Classification (NCBI taxonomy): domain Eukaryota; kingdom Metazoa; phylum Arthropoda; class Malacostraca; order Decapoda; family Palaemonidae; genus Palaemon; species Palaemon carinicauda. The sequence continues at coordinate 3,007,413 of NC_090728.1, forward strand.
GCTTGTATAGACAGTGACTAAGCCACTTGGCCACGAAGAAAGATAAAAGTCAATGACAATTCTTCTGTACTTATACCTGTCGAATTCAGGTATTTTGTACTTAGAATTGAAATCAACCCATCTTCACCATCGTAGCTAATTGGTAGTTTGTTACTAGGCATTCAATTAATGATAAATTTTGCACATTTAGTCGTGTTTTTCATATTCAAATAAGCCATATATATTTTTGATACATTAATGTCTGGATTCTCTTAACGACCTCGGGATCAGAGCCCCAGGCGAAATCACACAAAGGGTTCGATTCCCGGCCGGACCCAAGCTCTTGTCTTTGTGTGATTTCGCCTGGGGCTCTGATCCCGAGGTCGTTAAGAGAATCCAGACATTAATGTATCAAAAATATATATGGCTTATTTGAATATGAAAAACACGTCTAAATGTGCAAAATTTATCATTAATTGAATGCCAAGTAAAAAACTACCAATTAGCTACGATGGTGAAGATGGGTTGATTTCAATTCTAAGTACAAAATACCTGAATTCGACAGGTATAAGTACAGAAGAATTGTCATTGACTTTTATCTTTCTTCGTGGCCAAGTGGCTTAGTCACTGTCTATACAAGCTTGCCGACCAGGGTTCTATTCCCGGCCGGACCCAAGCTCTTGTCTTTGTGTGATTTCGCCTGGGGCTCTGATCCCGAGGTCGTTAAGAAAATCCAGACATTAATGTATCAAAAATATATATGGCTTATTTGAATATGAAAAACACGTCTAAATGTGCAAAATTTATCATTAATTGAATGCCAAGTAACAAACTACCAATTAGCTACGATGGTGAAGATGGGTTGATTTCAATTCTAAGTACAATATACCTGAATTCGACAGGTATAAGTACAGAAGAATTGTCATTGACTTTTATCATTCTTCGTGGCCAAGTGGCTTAGTCACTGTCTATACAAGCTTGCCGACCAGGGTTCGATTCCCCGCCGGACCCAAGCTCTTGTCTTTGTGTGATTTCGCCTGGGGCTCTGATCCCGAGGTCGTTAAGAGAATCCAGACATTAATGTATCAAAAATATATATGGCTTATATTGAATATGAAAAACACGTCTAAATGTGCAAAATTTATCATTAATTGAATGCCAAGTAACAAACTACCAATTAGCTACGATGGTGAAGATGGGTTGATTTCAATTCTAAGTACAAAATACCTGAATTCGACAGGTATAAGTACAGAAGAATTGTCATTGACTTTTATCTTTCTTCGTGGCCAAGTGGCTTAGTCACTGTCTATACAAGCTTGCCGACCAGGGTTCGATTCCCGGCCGGACCCAAGCTCTTGTCTTTGTGTGATTTCGCCTGGGGCTCTGATCCCGAGGTCGTTAAGAGAATCCAGACATTAATGTATCAAAAATATATATGGCTTATTTGAATATGAAAAACACATCTAAATGTGCAAAATTTATCATTAATTGAATGCCAAGTAACAAACTACCAATTAGCTACGATGGTGCAGATGGGTTGATTTCAATTCTAAGTAAAAAATACCTGAATTCGACAGGTATAAGTACAGAAGAATTGTCATTGACTTTTATCTTTCTTCGTGGCCAAGTGGCTTAGTCACTGTCTATACAAGCTTGCCGACCAGGGTTCGATTCCCGGCCGGACCCAAGCTCTTGTCTTTGTGTGATTTCGCCTGAGGCTCTGATCCCGAGGTCGTTAAGAGAATCCAGACATTAATGTATCAAAAATATATATGGCTTATTTGAATATGAAAAACACGTCTAAATGTGCAAAATTTATCATTAATTGAATGCCAAGTAACAAACTACCAATTAGCTACGATGGTGAAGATGGGTTGATTTCAATTCTAAGTACAAAATACCTGAATTCGACAGGTATAAGTACAGAGGAATTGTCATTGACTTTTATCTTTCTTCGTGGCCAAGTGGCTTAGTCACTGTCTATACAAGCTTGCCGACCAGGGTTCGATTCCCGGCCGGACCCAAGCTCTTGTCTTTGTGTGATTTCACCTGGGGCTCTGATCCCGAGGTCGTTAAGAGAATCCAGACATTAATGTATCAAAAATATATATGGCTTATTTGAATATGAAAAACACGTCTAAATGTGCAAAATTTATCATTAATTGAATGCCAAGTAACAAACTCCCAATTAGCTACGATGGTGAAGATGGGTTGATTTCAATTCTAAGTACAAAATACCTGAATTCGACAGGTATAAGTACAGAAGAATTGTCATTGACTTTTATCTTTCTTCGTGGCCAAGTGGCTTAGTCACTGTCTATACAAGCTTGCCGACCAGGGTTCGATTCCCGGCCGGACCCAAGCTCTTGTCTTTGTGTGATTTCGCCTGGGGCTCTGATCCCGAGGTCGTTAAGAGAATCCAGACATTAATGTATCAAAAATATATATGGCTTATTTGAATATGAAAAACACGTCTAAATGTGCAAAATTTATCATTAATTGAATGCCAAGTAACAAACTACCAATTAGCTACGATGGTGAAGATGGGTTGATTTCAATTCTAAGTACAAAATACCTGAATTCGACAGGTATAAGTACAGAAGAATTGTCATTGACTTTTATCTTTCTTTGTGGCCAAGTGGCTTAGTCACTGTCTATACAAGCTTGCCGACCAGGGTTCGATTCCCGGCCGGACCCAAGCTCTTGTCTTTGTGTGATTTCGCCTGGGGCTCTGATCCCGAGGTCGTTAAGAGAATCCAGACATTAATGTATCAAAAATATATATGGCTTATTTGAATATGAAAAACACGTCTAAATGTGCAAAATTTATCATATATATATATATATATATATATATATATATATATATATATATATATATATATATATATATATATATATATATATATATATATATATCATGATTTTAGTAACTTTTTTGTTTATGTTTGCCCAGAAGCAATTGTTAGGTTCAACTATGGTACACGATGTAGATTTCACAAATCGACACGAAAAGTTGATCAAACAATAACAGAACATTAACAGCAAATGAAAATGATATCCAGCAAACAGAGAATATTACTATATTTCAGAACTAACATGAATGTTTACAGCATTATACAAGATCCACCTAATATACACAGCACACCAAAAGTAATGGATAATATACAAAAGCTTGACTTCACAACTTCTATGCACCTTACTTTCAGATATAAAAGGTTGATATGTGGGACCAGAGCTTCTAATAATGAATAAATGAATATCTTGAACTTTTTTATTTTCTTCAAGATACACTATCGTTGTGTGTAGTCACTAACTTTCAGAGTCACAGAGGGTGTAGCTGAAAAATCTGCTCGGTGCTGTCTTTTATAAACAGGGGACCAATACAATCCAATGTTCTTGACAGACGAGAAGCACCCAGGAACCAGTATCACGCAACGTGACGCCACTAGTCCAGGTAGTTATGTAAGCATATGTGGCTTTCTAGCTGGAATTGGCTGTGCAAATTGATTTTATTGTTCATATTGCTTCATTAGGACCACAAATACCCAAAAATATAAGGGTTCCAGTTTTTCGACCCAGAACACCCCCTTTTTGGGGCGGGGGTGGGTGGGTGTTGAAAAGTGACCACCGGACCAAAATTTCGGCAAAATTCGATTTTCACCCACAGAGGTGTTTGATAGCTCATTCTGTTCGTATTTATGTCATGATTACAAAAATAACATGGTGGAGTTCTTGGATCATGTTAGTATTCCCATAATTGTCCACAATATTGTTCTAAGGCATTCATATTTGTATATGGCCCGTTGTGCAGGGCATAGTTGCTGCAGGCTGCATAGCACCCAGAATTGCCATTTGGATATTGTACTAAGACTGCATAGACAAAGGTTCTTTTAATATGGCCTAAAGGCAACAAAAATTAGAGTGCGGCCTTTAGGCCACATAAAACCTATCTTTCCTTATGTGAAGCACCATGAGTTAGTGTTTTGATATCCATCAAATGGCAAGAGTGGCCCTAACAACACGTGACATGACACCATAATGAACGAGTCCTGTTCTGGTTATAAACAAACCAACATCTATGGATCCTTGATATTTCCAACTATAATAGACACTTCTATTGGTAAGTTAACACGAAATATATGGATTATTAGAATCTAAGCATAACCGATGACTAGTTCAACGCATATAGCATTACTCAATATGATAATGGTCACATGTTACGGACTTTGATACACACAAAAGCATAAATATATATTCTTATTACTAACGCTTTCCGTGGTGACCAACATTAAACTATGGGTTATACAGTGCTGTGTATAAGTGTGTTGAAGAAGGATACTTTTAGTGCTGAAATTTGAAATTTGTCTACCATTACAGAATGTAATTATAATCAATTTCAATGATAAAGATATTGATTAAGTCATCACTGATAAATGAGCGTGGAAATGGGCTAACTACAACATGAGGTTTGAGGTAAGGTGAGCGGATCAGACTGTCCTCAGCTTTTTCACTTGCTAAGAATGTACTCACTACTCAGGAAAAATTTTAATGACATATCTCAGTTGTTATTGAAACCACAAAAAAATACAGTATCTTTATGGACCGAAAAAGTTTAATTGCACCATTTTTATTATCACGAATGAAGTGAATAACCATATATGAAAGGGCAGATTTTTATAGCATACCTCATCCCAGCTCATGGTCAGTCAGGTTTTAGGACATTTGCGTCCTGGACATTTGCGTACCGGATATTTGCGTACCGAACAATTGCGTACCTGGACATTTGCGTACCTGGACATTTGTGTATCCGGACATCTGTGTCCCTGGACATTTGTTTACCTAGATTATTTTCAAATAGATTTGATGGATTTGTAATTTTATTTCTGTTTAAGAGGGGTATTACAAGTTCAACTAATAATTCAGAATGTATGAATATACATTTTAAGAAATTATTCTTGTTTTCAGGAGAATATTTTTCCAATAGTGGAATTACAATTTTATTTTTTGTTTAAAAGTAATAGTTATCAAAGATTAAAAAAAAACGAAATTATAGGTTAAACAAATAATTCTAAATGTATGGATATTGTGAGCCACCCCTCTTAAGAAATTTATCTTGTCTTCAGGAGAATATGTATCCAAGAGTGCCAGGATTCTCTTATTAGCAGTTATATTTTTTGCCGTGGAAGAACTCCTCGTTGAAGGTTGCTTTTTTTTCTTTAAGGCAATAGCCTTCTCCTTTTTCAATATTTCAATTAACTTCCAGATAGAGGGATGTTGACAGGATAACGAATATTGCAAAGCATTATACAATCTCTCAAAACTATTATTAGATCTTGGCAACTGGTTAATAACACTTTCTCGAACATTCCATGACGCTATAGCAAAAATTGGTTCCATCCCTATTCCTCTTCGCCCTCTTACTTGGCCAATATACGTCATCTCAAAATACGCGATAAATTCTGGAGGTAAATCATGCCAGAATCAAAGGCAAGGAACTTTTCCCCAGTCGCGAGAAAACAGTACGATTCCGGAATCTCAAAATTATTTATTAGCCGTGGGATTAGGGGTACATTATGTGCCTTTTCTCTCCATCGACGTATATTTCTTCCCAGTGATAAAAAACTTGGCAGTTTTGAAATGGAATACTCATCTTCATTAGCGATCGTTTCTCCGATAAGACTTCTTGATGGTTCATATGTTAACACTGAAGTATTTTTCAACTGGGACATAGCTTCTTGAGCTTTGACTTCTGAAGCTGAGGAGCCATGACTATGCTCATTATGGCATGTCGTAACTAGGTCGTTCACTGTATGAATTCTTGCTTTGCAAGATCGCACTAGACACATCCAGTATGTTTTTGCTTCATCAGAGTTTTTCTTATGATAGTGGTAACTGTAATTTTCGTTGTCCACAAATATTTTACCACCAGTGATAGATTTCCGGAACTTAACTATGGGTTCCGAATTTCGAAATATATAAAATCCTAATACCAATAGATATTTGTGTTACACACTGCTGGCGAGAACTAGAATTGCTAGCTTACTTTTCTCCTGCTTTAGAAAAGATTTTTGTTTTATTTCTGGTAAACTACCTTTCAGCTTGTTTAAAGTTACTTAAGGTATTAATGAGTGAATTTCTATACCAAACAATTCTTGGGTTTATATATATAGCCTATATATATATATATGTTTTTTATATATGGTAACTACCTTTAAGCTTATTATTGCTTGTTTAGAATAAAGGTAAGGTGTAACTGAGAGAGAGAGAGAGAGAGAGAGAGAGAGAGAGAGAGAGAGAGAGAGAGAGAGAGAGAGAGATTTCAAAATATGGTAAATTCAAAATAAAGGTAAGGTGTAACTGAGGAGAGAGAGAGAGAGAGAGAGAGAGAGAGAGAGAGAGAGAGAGAGAGATTTTAAAATATGGTAAATTCAAAATATTTCGGATATTCCAGGTACACAAATGTCCAGGGACACAATTGTCCCGGTTCGCAAATGTCCAGGTACGCAAATGTCAGGGGACGCAAACGTCCAGGTACGCAGATGTACGGGACGCAAATGTCCGCTACGCAAATGTCTGGGATGCAACTGTCCGGCCACCGGTCAGTCCCTCCCTTCAGTATTAATCCAGACATTAATGTATCAAAAATATATATGGCTTATTTGAATATGAAAAACACGTCTAAATGTGCAAAATTTATCATTAATTGAATGCCAAGTAACAAACTACCAATTAGCTACGATGGTGAAGATGGGTTGATTTCAATTCTAAGTACAAAATACCTGAATTCGACAGGTATAAGTACAGAAGAATTGTCATTGACTTTTATCTTTCTTCGTGACCAAGTGGCTTAGTCACTGTCTATACAAGCTTGCCGACCAGGGTTCGATTCCCGGCCGGATCCAAGCTCTTGTCTTTGTGTGATTTCGCCTGGGGCTCTGATCCCGAGGTCGTTAAGAGAATCCAGACATTAATGTATCAAAAATATATATGGCTTATTTGAATATGAAAAACGCGCCTAAATGTGCAAAATTTATCATTAATTGAATGCCAAGTAACAAACTACCAATTAGCTACGATGGTGAAGATAGGTTGATTTCAATTCTAAGTACAAAATACCTGAATTCGACAGGTATAAGTACAGAAGAATTGTCATTGACTTTTATCTTTCTTCGTGGCCAAGTGGCTTAGTCACTGTCTATACAAGCTTGCCGACCAGGGTTCGATTCCCGGCCGGACCCAAGCTCTTGTCCTTGTGTGATTTCGCCTGGGGCTCTGATCCCGAGGTCGTTAAGAGAATCCAGACATTAATGTATCAAAAATATATATGGCTTATTTGAATATGAAAAACACGTCTAAATGTGCAAAATTTATCATTAATTGAATGCCAAGTAACAAACTACCAATTAGCTACGATGGTGAAGATGGGTTGATTTCAATTCTAAGTACAAAATACCTGAATTCGACAGGTATAAGTACAGAAGAATTGTCATTGACTTTTATCTTTCTTCGTGGCCAAGTGGCTTAGTCACTGTCTACACAAGCTTGCCGACCAGGGTTCGATTCCCGGCCGGACCCAAGCTCTTGTCTTTGTGTGATTTCGCCTCGGGCTCTGATCCCGAGGTTGTTAAGAGAATCCAGACATTAATGTATCAAAAATATATATGGCTTATTTGAATATGAAAAACACGTCTAAATGTGCAAAATTTATCATTAATTGAATGCCAAGTAACAAACTACCAATTAGCTACGATGGTGAAGATGGGTTGATTTCAATTCTAAGTACAAAATACCTGAATTCGACAGGTATAAGTACAGAAGAATTGTCATTGACTTTTATCTTTCTTCGTGGCCAAGTGGCTTAGTCACTGTCTATACAAGCTTGCCGACCAGGGTTCGATTCCCGGCCGGACCCAAGCTCTTGTCTTTGTGTGATTTCGCCTGGGGCTCTGATCCCGAGGTCGTTAAGAGAATCCAGACATTAATGTATCAAAAATGTATATGGCTTATTTGAATATGAAAAACACGTCTAAATGTGCAAAATTTATCATTAATTGAATGCCAAGTAACAAACTACCAATTAGCTACGATGGTGAAGATGGGTTGATTTCAATTCTAAGTACAAAATACCTGAATTCGACATGTATAAGTACAGAAGAATTGTCATTGACTTTTATCTTTCTTCGTGGCCAAGTGGCTTAGTCACTGTCTATACAAGCTTGCCGACCAGGGTTCGATTCCCGGCCGGACCCAAGCTCTTGTCTTTGTGTGATTTCGCCTGGGGCTCTGATCCCGAGGTCGTTAAGAGAATCCAGACATTAATGTATCAAAAATATATATGGCTTATTTGAATATGAAAAACACGTCTAAATGTGCCAAATTTATCATTAATTGAATGCCAAGTAACAAACTACCAATTAGCTACGATGGTGAAGATGGGTTGATTTCAATTCTAAGTACAAAATACCTGAATTAGACAGGTATAAGTACAGTAGAATTGTCATTGACTTTTATCTTTCTTCGTGGCCAAGTGGCTTAGTCACTGTCTATACAAGCTTGCCGACCAGGGTTCGATTCCCGGCCGGACCCAAGCTCTTGTCTTTGTGTGATTTCGCCTGGGGCTCTGATCCCGAGGTCGTTAAGAAAATCCAGACATTAATGTATCAAAAATATATATGGCTTATTTGAATATGAAAAACACGTCTAAATGTGCAAAATTTATCATTAATTGAATGCCAAGTAACAAACTACCAATTAGCTACGATGGTGAAGATGGGTTGATTTCAATTCTAAGTACAAAATACCTGAATTCGACAGGTATAAGTACAGAAGAATTGTCATTGACTTTTATCTTTCTTCGTGGCCAAGTGGCTTAGTCACTGTCTATACAAGCTTGCCGACCAGGGTACGATTCCCGGCCGGACCCAAGCTCTTGTCTTTGTGTGATTTCGCCTGGGGCTCTGATCCCGAGGTCGTTAAGAGAATCCAGACATTAATGTATCAAAAATATATATGGCTTATTTGAATATGAAAAACACGTCTAAATGTGCAAAATTTATCATTAATTGAATGCCAAGTAACAAACTACCAATTAGCTACGATGGTGAAGATGGGTAGATTTCAATTCTAAGTACAAAATACCTGAATTCGACAGGTATAAGTACAGAAGAATGGTCATTGACTTTTATCTTTCTTCGTGGCCAATTGGCTTAGTCACTGTCTATACAAGCTTGCCGACCAGGGTTCGATTCCCGGCCGGACCCAAGCTCTTGTCTTTGTGTGATTTCGCCTGGGGCTCTGATCCCGAGGTCGTTAAGAGAATCCAGACATTAATGTATCAAAAATATATATGGCTTATTTGAATATGAAAAACACATCTAAATGTGCAAAATTTATCATTAATTGAATGCCAAGTAACAAACTCCCAATTAGCTACGATGGTGAAGATGGGTTGATTTCAATTCTAAGTACAAAATACCTGAATTCGACAGGTATAAGTACAGAAGAATTGTCATTGACTTTCATCTTTCTTCGTGGCCAAGTGGCTTAGTCACTGTCTATACAAGCTTGCCGACCAGGGTTCGATTCCCGGCCGGACCCAAGCTCTTGTCTTTGTGTGATTTCGCCTGGGGCTCTGATCCCGAGGTCGTTAAGAGAATCCAGACATTAATGTATCAAAAATATATATGGCTTATTTGAATATGAAAAACGCGCCTAAATGTGCAAAATTTATCATTAATTGAATGCCAAGTAACAAACTACCAATTAGCTACGATGGTGAAGATGGGTTGATTTCAATTCTAAGTACAAAATACCTGAATTCGACAGGTATAAGTACAGAAGAATTGTCATTGACTTTTATCTTTCTTCGTGGCCAAGTGGCTTAGTCACTGTCTAGACAAGCTTGCCGACCAGGGTTCGATTCCCGGCCGGACCCAAGCTCTTGTCTTTGTGTGATTTCGCCTCGGGCTCTGATCCCGAGGTTGTTAAGAGAATCCAGACATTAATGTATCAAAAATATATATGGCTTATTTGAATATGAAAAACACGTCTAAATGTGCAAAATTTATCATTAATTGAATGCCAAGTAACAAACTACCAATTAGCTACGATGGTGAAGATGGGTTGATTTCAATTCTAAGTACAAAATACCTGAATTCGACAGGTATAAGTACAGAAGAATTGTCATTGACTTTTATCTTTCTTCGTGGCCAAGTGGCTTAGTCACTGTCTATACAAGCTTGCCGACCAGGGTTCGATTCCCGGCCGGACCCAAGCTCTTGTCTTTGTGTGATTTCGCCTGGGGCTCTGATCCCGAGGTCGTTAAGAGAATCCAGACATTAATGTATCAAAAATATATATGGCTTATTTGAATATGAAAAACACGTCTAAATGTGCAAAATTTATCATTAATTGAATGCCAAGTAACAAACTACCAATTAGCTACGATGGTGAAGATGGGTTGATTTCAATTCTAAGTACAAAATACCTGAATTCGACAGGTATAAGTACAGAAAAATTGTCATTGACTTTTATCTTTCTTCGTGGCCAAGTGGGTTAGTCACTGTCTATACAAGCTTGCCGACCAGGGTTCGATTCCCGGCCGGACCCAAGCTCTTGTCTTTGTGTGATTTCGCCTGGGGCTCTGATCCCGAGGTCGTTAAGAGAATCCAGACATTAATGTATCAAAAATGTATATGGCTTATTTGAATATGAAAAACACGTCTAAATGTGCAAAATTTATCATTAATTGAATGCCAAGTAACAAACTACCAATTAGCTACGATGGTGAAGATGGGTTGATTTCAATTCTAAGTACAAAATACCTGAATTCGACATGTATAAGTACAGAAAAATTGTCATTGACTTTTATCTTTCTTCGTGGCCAAGTGGCTTAGTCACTGTCTATACAAGCTTGCCGACCAGGGTTCGATTCCCGGCCGGACCCAAGCTCTTGTCTTTGTGTGATTTCGCCTGGGGCTCTGATCCCGAGGTCGTTAAGAGAATCCAGACATTAATGTATCAAAAATATATATGGCTTATTTGAATATGAAAAACACGTCTAAATGTGCCAAATTTATCATTAATTGAATGCCAAGTAACAAACTACCAATTAGCTACGATGGTGAAGATGGGTTGATTTCAATTCTAAGTACAAAATACCTGAATTCGACAGGTATAAGTACAGTAGAATTGTCATTGACTTTTATCTTTCTTCGTGGCCAAGTGGGTTAGTCACTGTCTATACAAGCTTGCCGACCAGGGTTCGATTCCCGGCCGGACCCAAGCTCTTGTCTTTGTGTGATTTCGCCTGGGGCTCTGATCCCGAGGTCGTTAAGAAAATCCAGACATTAATGTATCAAAAATATATATGGCTTATTTGAATATGAAAAACACGTCTAAATGTGCAAAATTTATCATTAATTGAATGCCAAGTAACAAACTACCAATTAGCTACGATGGTGAAGATGGGTTGATTTCAATTCTAAGTACAAAATACCTGAATTCGACAGGTATAAGTACAGAAGAATTGTCATTGACTTTTATCTTTCTTCGTGGCCAAGTGGCTTAGTCACTGTCTATACAAGCTTGCCGACCAGGGTACGATTCCCGGCCGGACCCAAGCTCTTGTCTTTGTGTGATTTCGCCTGGGGCTCTGATCCCGAGGTCGTTAAGAGAATCCAGACATTAATGTATCAAAAATATATATGGCTTATTTGAATATGAAAAACACGTCTAAATGTGCAAAATTTATCATTAATTGAATGCCAAGTAACAAACTACCAATTAGCTACGATGGTGAAGATGGGTTGATTTCAATTCTAAGTACAAAATACCTGAATTCGACAGGTATAAGTACAGAAGAATGGTCATTGACTTTTATCTTTCTTCGTGGCCAATTGGCTTAGTCACTGTCTATACAAGCTTGCCGACCAGGGTTCGATTCCCGGCCGGACCCAAGCTCTTGTCTTTGTGTGATTTCGCCTGGGGCTCTGATCCCGAGGTCGTTAAGAGAATCCAGACATTAATGTATCAAAAATATATATGGCTTATTTGAATATGAAAAACACATCTAAATGTGCAAAATTTATCATTAATTGAATGCCAAGTAACAAACTCCCAATTAGCTACGATGGTGAAGATGGGTTGATTTCAATTCTAAGTACAAAATACCTGAATTCGACAGGTATAAGTACAGAAGAATTGTCATTGACTTTCATCTTTCTTCGTGGCCAAGTGGCTTAGTCACTGTCTATACAAGCTTGCCGACCAGGGTTCGATTCCCGGCCGGACCCAAGCTCTTGTCTTTGTGTGATTTCGCCTGGGGCTCTGATCCCGAGGTCGTTAAGAGAATCCAGACATTAATGTATCAAAAATATATATGGCTTATTTGAATATGAAAAACGCGCCTAAATGTGCAAAATTTATCATTAATTGAATGCCAAGTAACAAACTACCAATTAGCTACGATGGTGAAGATGGGTTGATTTCAATTCTAAGTACAAAATACCTGAATTCGACAGGTATAAGTACAGAAGAATTGTCATTGACTTTTATCTTTCTTCGTGGCCAAGTGGCTTAGTCACTGTCTACACAAGCTTGCCGACCAGGGTTCGATTCCCGGCCGGACCCAAGCTCTTGTCTTTGTGTGATTTCG
>NC_090728.1:3020549-3030549 GCF_036898095.1 Palaemon carinicauda
GGCTCTCTTAGGTAACCTACGTGGCAAAGGGGACTAGGTCACCATTGATCCCCGAAAACCTGAGAATCTCCTTAAAGACGACTCGCTCAATGTTTGCTTCTCCAAGGAAGAAAACCCAATTTCACATATATGTCTTAAGTATGGGGGAGCCATGTAATGCACGTGCTCATACACTGTAATACCCTTTTTTTTCTCTTTCTTTCTCCCACACTGATGACAGAAAAACCTGTTTAAGCTTATCACTTCATGTTTCACATAAGTAAAGTTTTTGTCATTGTTATCCACAAGCATTTGTATATAGTCTTATGTCGTTTGAATAAAATCAGTTTTTCCAGCTCGTTTTTCCATTAACACATAAGCCTGACACAATATATAATCTCTGACACTTTATTTCTCTTTAAAAAATCTGCGTAACTTTTTTTTTCTTCTTTTTGCTTATTATAATAACATTTCTTTTTTCTCCCATTGCAAATCGAGGGTGTGGCCGACCAAAGTAATGAGGAATATCAGGGGAAGAAAAAGAAGTCTTACCGTAAAACGTATGTCATGAGCAATTGTACCTTCAATAAAACCATGGCAGCCTGAAAACACCTACATGTCTTCGTTGTTATATTACTTAACAATAATCTGTTGTGTAATGATATGAATTTAAATCTGTTACCATCTTGGTCTTCAAGTTATTATAGAACCACGCATGAGAAAATGTAGTTTGATTATATACCATTTGTTTGTATAAAAAAAATGTTTTTTATTTATAATAATTCCTATTAAGGAAGCATTACTTTCCTGATTGAAAACATTTACGCTGTAGTAAAGGAATAATATCAATAAATTTTTCCCAATTGTGTTTGTGAATAAAGATTTTTAATATTTCATAAAACCGTAACTAAACTATCAGGTTGATCTATTGATAATTCGTTAAACGTAACTAGGAAAATTAGGGTTACTAGCTATTTCTTCATGGTAGGATTTCATTGAATCACATAAGTTAAACCAGTCTATTTGGCTGTCTATTTCTAGTAGATTATTCTAATGAGAAATGTATAGATTATTAAAGCGAAAACATATGTTAAAAAGTAGAATTATGTAATATTAATTAAGAAAAGCTTGGAAAATCTTGAAAAAAAAATATCTTATATGCTTAGCTATGAATATGGAATATACATGAAATCCATTTGAAAGTGGAATCTCTCTCTCTCTCTCTCTCTCTCTCTCTCTCTCTCTCTCTCTCTCTCTCTCTCATAAGTACAGCATGCCAAGCGCAAAGAAAGCTGTTACCCTAATCGGGAAATAAACGCACATAAAACGGCCAACTTCATCGTAATGATATAATTTCTACTCGTATTATGTGTCCCATTGATTACACATTCATCTTCCCACGCAAAGTCTTTACTTGCATTAGCTATTCCGTATGAGAGCTTTCACGGTAGCCTGGTGACTGTACATTAAATTCCTCCAAATATTCTCTCTCTCTCTCTCTCTCTCTCTCTCTCTCTCTCTCTCTCTCTCTCTCTCTCTCTCTCTCTCTCTCTCTCTCTCAAATATAGCATGCAGAGCACAATTAGGACTGGTACCCTGATCTGGAAATAAACGCATATAAAAGAGCTAACTCTATCGTAATGGCATAATTGCTACTCCTATTATGTCCCATTGATTACAAACTCATCTTCTTCACAGGCACGGCCATGACTTCCATTAGCTATTCCGTATGCGTAATTTCAGGAAAGCCTGGTGACTGTATCACGCAAATTTCGGTTCATGTTACTCGTACATTAAATTCCGCTGAACATTCTCTCTCTCTCTCTCTCTCTCTCTCTCTCTCTCTCTCTCTCTCTCCTCTCTCTCTCTCTCTCTCTCTCTCTCTCTCTCTCCCCCCTAAGTATAGCATGCGTACTTTCCGGAAAGGCTGGTGATTGTATCATGCAATTCTTGACTCATGTTACTCGAACATTAGATTCCCTTGAACATTTCTCTCTCTCTCTCTCTCTCTCTCTCTCCTCTCTCTCTCTCTCTCTCTCTCTCTCTCTCTCTCTCTCTCTCTAAGTGTGGGTGATCCTGTTAGCAATTATAAAATGTTTTTGTATGTTATAATTGTAAATGCTCATAGATCTCATCTTCCTATTCTTTTCTTAAAATAAATGAAGATTCTCACCCTTTAATTTTATCTTGCATAATTCAAGAAGTTTTGGTAAATATCCGTTTCCTATTCCTCTCCTGAACATTCTGAATTCTGTAACCCGATTAAATAGGCAATCTATAAAAGGGTTACTATATATAATTGAATAGCAAACTTGAATCTTTTTATAGGGAATTGGCAATTATTAGACAAAAGCTATGTTGAAGTTACATAAGAAGAACTTTTTTAAATAGCAGATTCTGATGAAGGGATCAAACGGATATTCATTTACCTAAAAAGGTATATCATTGGAGTAATGTGTCATTTAATTCTAAAACAACCCGAAATCAGAGTAAGAAAGTATGTAAGTCAATTTGCTAAAACATTTACATCGATTCCAAATGAGTGATAGGTTATTTTGCTTCTTGTAATATATATGTTCGCGCAATGCAGAGTATAAAGTGCATTTTTATGAAAAATAGCCAAAGAAAATAAAAGACAGGTTGAAAAAGATATATCTCAAATCAGCTGGGAAGTAAATATTCTGAAAGCAGAGTTTGCTTTGCAATGAACAATATCAATAAAAACAAGCATATGGGTACCATTCTTTTCTTATCTGTATACAATTAAAAAGAAGTAAGCAGTCAAATGGATATCTGAATTACTATTCCTTGCACTTCCCAGGCTTTTCAGAACTTTCAATGAAAGTTATGATGCAAAACTTTAAGGACTATGAAAGATAAGGTTCTAGAGATGTAAAAAGATAAAAGATAGAGGGAAGTATGGTATATGTGTGTGTTTTTTTATGAGAGATTTGGATATGGAGTTTCCTAATTCAAATTACTGTAGGATCATAATTGAGCCAATCTTGACGTATTTGTATCGTTTTGAATTTCATAATGTTTCATAAGAAATCGTTCCTTAATTTGTGGCCTACTGTCTATGCATTTGGAATTATGATTTTAAGATAAAAAGTTATGGTATCGAAGACCTTTTAATTGGGTAATTTAGGAATAGGATAACGCTAAAAAAGGAAAATCAGTTTTGTAAAGGTCCATTGCTTTATGCAATAGATAAGTAGGTCTTTTCCTCCTATATACAGCCATAAGTAAACAGAAGATGAATTTACCATTATGTAAGAAACTGCTTATAATTTCTGCAATTCCAAATATTTGTTCTGGAAAAAAATAGTGAAGGGGTATAAAAGAAAAATATATCATGCCGAGTTAGAGACGCAAGAAGCAATGAATAACATAATTTGTTGAAGTACATCAAGATCCCTACTTATGAATAGATAAAAATAAGTATTTTAATTTTTTACTAACAATAACCCAAAATGAAAATTAATGGACAAATATCCAAAATATCACCTGATTATGGTGGCAATCAATAGCTCAAAATTCAAGTTAATCCTCATTAAGCTTCCTTTATCATGATAGCAGTTAAGGATTCTTTAGATAACCAGACAAAAACGTTCCGCAAAAACTCACGTTTAGATATTTTTGAGGTCTTGAAATATAGTTAAAAAAAAATATGCTGATGATAGGAATTCATATATATATATATATATATATATATATATATAATATATATATATATATATATATATATATATATATATATATATATATATATATTTATATATATATATATATATATATATATATATATATATATTATATATATAAATATATATATATATATATATATATATATATATATATATATATATATGTATATATATATACATATATATATATATATATATATATATATATATATATATATATATATATATGTATATATATATATATATATATATATATATATATATATATATATTATATATAATATATATATATAGATAGATCGAAAGATAGATAGGTAGATATATAAAATACGACAGGAACATTTAGTAAGACTATGAATTTTGTGTAAATTATAAGACATAAACCAATCAATCAATCAATCAATCAATATATATATATATATATATATATATATATATATATATATATATATATATATATATACACATATATATATATATATATATATATATATATATATATATATATATATATATATATATATATATATATATACAAGATATTTCAGTACATAACGTAGACAAAAGAAGTCCCACTGATTAGCCTATCACGAATATTAAAGAAAAATCTTTTATATAACAAATATAATGAAAATTTATGGTTTTTGCACGTAATATCATAAATATTAAGATTCATTTTCCTGTCCGATGCTTATGAAAACGAATGATTCCTGTTTTCTAAAGAGATGAACCAAAGAAATCTTAACAAAAAATTAATAAAGTTACTGAATAATGTATGAAATATGCAATTCCTAAGGAAGGTGGCGTTAATTCTCATCTTAAATTTAAATGTATACTATTCAATCCGAAAATTCATTAAATACATAAGACTCCTATTTTATGCATCCAATATTCTTATGAAATGTAACGTAAAGGATTTTATGCGTTAATGGACTTTAATATAACAAAATATATTGTGTAATGAATTTTGAGTAAGGTAGATAAATATATGTTCTGTTATTCAGAACGTCACGAAAATGGAAATGAGTAAACCAAATAGTAGTGTAGAAATCCTGGAAAAGTCTGTTTTACCGTAAGCTGGTTACAAATCTAAAATCCTAATGTTATGAATGGGGGTATAGCTGCCATTTAAAGAAATAATCTAAGATAATATTTCATTGTCAACTAAGGAGCCTACTTCCCTCCAGGTGTCACCATATAATGCTAAAACTACTTATCAAGGTAAAGTGAAGCAAGGATATTTAATAGAGTTATTCTTCCCTGTCTTATTCGATGACCTCAGACATTTCAGATTATGTACCCTTGAAAAAAAAAAATCTATATTAACTTATCTAAGTGGTTAGTTGATTACATTGTCTTAGATTTCCGGACTTCGTCAGTTTCATGTGCAGCCTTGGAGATCGTTGTGACCATCATGGAATAGCGCTCCAATGCAAACGCAATTAGATGCCCGACAATTTACTTGTTGATCTTACCGAAATTTTCTTTATCAGTGAGTGTAAGTAGGAACGACAATTGTAGATATTTAATAGCATCCCCACATCTTGATAATAGTATATGTTGTTTATACTTATGAATGCATTTTGAGCGAAATCCTTTGTGCACGGGTGAAACCATGTCTATAGTTGGTATGACGGATTATTTTATGAATAAAGTGAGAGAGAGAGAGAGAGAGAGAGAGAGAGAGAGAGAGAGAGAGAGAGAGAGAGAGAGAGAGAGAGAGAGAGAGAGAGAGAGAGAGAGAAGGGGGGGGGGGGGGGGGGGGGGCTGCAGACATTAAATACGCATAAATATGATTTTTTGATAATTTGAGGGGCGTGATATATTAAAAATATTCAAAGATATCAAAATCGTTAGAATGAGAACAATAAAAAGGTTCATGACCTATTATTAGCATATAATTACAATGTGAGGAAAATATAAACAAAAGCCCATCATAAATTTAGGATGAAGTAGTCAAGTTTGTGAGTTCAGTTTTTAGCTTATACTTTAACCATTAACATAACATTTCAAAGGATGAATTGAAACCAAGCTCATTGAGAGAGTATAAAAAGGTTTTTTCTTTTTCATGGCTTTGGATGGCCAGCGATTATATTGCTATTTCAAAAGGACTAAGTCCTTATGAATATCAAATGAAGCCATATTGAATTCCAGAGTTAATTTTTATAACCTTTTGGACTCTCTATAGGTAGGTAGTTAATGAAACTTGGACATTATATAAGATTCGTTAAACTGACAGATCCAAAGAAAAGGGAAACTTTGTAAATTGTTTCACCAGCGATGCTTTTGTTAAATGAAAAACTTAATTTTGTGATGGTGATTTTTTTATAGCATTTTATTGTCCAAGTAAACACATGCAAAAGTATGCACACACGCACTCACAGAGACACGCACACACACTCGCACACAAACAAACACACAAATACGCACTATAGAAAGAAGCATTTTCTTGATTCCTTTTCAAACCAATATTTTTTTTTTTCTTTTTCAAGGAACAGTCAAGGGACAATAAAGATGCCATTCATGGATATATACTCTGATCTTTAAATTTTATTTATGATTATCTTGAAAATCTAAATATGCCAAACAAAGTTTCAGTAAATACATTTTGTCACGATAACATGAAATTTCAAAAAATCTATACAGCGTAGTGACAGTTATTACTAAACACGAACATAAAAACAAATCAATCATGAATACATTAATGCAAATGCCATTTAATACCTCTTTTCATACATTCGTGAAAGTCATACTGTTTTGTATGAGATTAAAATGATGAAATCATGACCATCGATAATGATCTTCGCGTGAAGTTGGATGTCGAATTTATTTTTTTTTTCTGACGCATAATTACTGTAAATTACTTGAAACCAAATAAAACCTGAACTAAGCATTTGACACCGCATTTCGATTGGGTAAATGATAGGGTATTAAATATCATGACTATAATTTAAGTATATTCAAAATGAATTTTGGATAAATTGCTAATGCTTTTGAGAATCTGACTATTTTTATTACAATATAACGGGTTAAATGTATATACAACTGAGTTGTTTTTGTGATCGGCGTTTTTTATCCATTATTCCTCAAACTTTTATACTAGTGGTGTTCCTGAGATCTTATAAGAATATCAAAGCACACTTGGCAACACTTGAATAGGTATACTTCACGATATTATCAAATGGAACCACAGACTTTAAAAAGTAAGACTTCTAATATAAATTTATTTTGTTTCAGTATCCCTATTCCGTAAATTGTACAGTTTATTAGTGTGATGCCTGAGTCTGTTTTTTTTTTTTTAATGCTATTTCTTCTTAGTTTTGATACTATTTGAGGTTATGAAGCTTATTTCACAGAGATAAGTAGATAACTGTAACAGGATAAAGTGCTTTTAGCTATGGTGAGATATTCCTTTTTTATGGAAATCCAAAATGCGTCAATTGGTGATGTATCAGCTATATCAAAACGTGCATTACTTAAAATCTACTTTAATATCTTATTTCCCTAATAACTGATTACATATAGAAGAATAGAAAAACAGGAACCACGTTAGAAAACAGTAGCCTATTTACATAACAATAATTATATTTCAGACGAAATATATTTACAATGTTTTACACGATTCATAAATTACCAATTCTCACCATTCAATAACATTTTACAAAAATAAAGGTTTATAGAGTTTTATAATTCCTTGTGATTTTGAGATTAAGATAAAGATAATAATGGCAATTTAAGTAGGTTACCAGCACAATTTCAGGATGCAGTTTCACATGTAAAATAGGATAATCATGAACACAGCTTCTAATGATATTCGATCTTCTGAGAATTCCTTATCTTCTTCTAAAAACCTAGCAACATTGCAAAATTTAGTGTTCGTCACAGGTATCACAAATTATGTCTCCACAGATGCTGCCTTAACCTAAAGATGGCTGAAAATATTCTCTGCTGAAATACGCCCATCTTTTTCTATTCATAACGAGACACATTCTCGCGAAAGTTTCTGATCGTCCAGCCCGGACTGTTCCATAATAAGTAAAGCTGGCGGTGTTTCGACAAATATTGAGAATCTACCAGTAATTTTGTTCTAGAATACATTGATATATATTGTATTAAAATTCAATACATTTCTTTAATCTTAATATTCACATTTATTATGTAAAATGTAACTCTCTAATAGGTCCTATAATATAATTTCAATACCTGAAAATGAATAAGTTTGAATCACAAATTTCCAGGGAAAATTAAAAATTTTCAGAAAGATGATAAACCATTACAAAAATAACAATAAAATCATTACAAAAACAACTCAAAAGTAACGTCTACTAAATAGGCCTCAAAATCCATACTAAAATTAACCTTTGCCTCTTTTTAGCCATGGTTTAAGACCATCTTCAAGCACATGACTAAATAATTCATCAAATGTAGAGATACACTTCAGTAGGGCTTTCGGATACGTCTGATTGGACTCCTCAATAGATTGACACAGAGATCAAGTACAACAACATTGAGTCACATCTTGCCAAGCACGTTACATATAAGAATGTCTGTTACAATCACAAAGTTCTACTCACTCCATAATTATCAGTCATAGGTTGTTCCTGGAGGAGATTGGGAACACCAAATTATGATTTTAAGAAGTAACAATTTCAAACAAATTACTGTCCAAGTTATGATCTACAATCAACTTTGAATGAAACTTTAGATGACGACAACCATTTGATATTAAACTACAAGTTATTTATGACACACAGATGTAATCAGACAAGTCAGTATTAAACTGATTAAACAAAAATACCTCTGACAAGTTACTATCATGAACTATGACATAATTACAAAGGTATCTTTAAAAGACAGGTCATTAGAACTCTCATAAGAGATTAATCTAAAACAAACTTGTTTTCATAAGACAGGATAGTAGAACAGTCATGTGATATGGCATCATAAAACAAAATTTCTTCTCCAGACAGGTGGGCAGAACATTTGAGAGCAGAAACATTAACAGGAACCAATGTTTCAGTACTAGATGTATTAGTAGAACCGTCATCGATTGAATAATTATCATGATCCAGCCTATCTTCACGAGATAGGGTAGTAGAACAATAATTAGTGGATACACCACTACTAAGAAACCTGTTTTCATGGGGTAAATCGGTAGACCAAACAACAGTGGAGACATTATCACAAACCAGCACGCATTATTAGACGTGCAGGTAGAACTCTAATTCTAGGATGAATCTCCGCACTGAAAGAAAACCGAGTAGACAAATCAGAACTGAGAACCTCTACCTCCTTATCAAAAGTTGGCTCTTTAATCATTTTAGGCTGGACATTAACTTTCTCATTTACGATGTCCTTTCCGAACAAAAGTTGAACGCCATTTTTAGGCAACTCTGTAACCACACCAACAACAGCAGGCTCTGATATACAGTACAATTACAATGTAGATCAATGCTATGCAAGTGAACACTAAAACGACCACAACCAATCAAACAAACAGTAACATGCTTCCCAGTAAACGGATGCCCAGTTAGAAGGACAACTTCCCTTAGAATAGGTATCACACATGATGCAAACAGAGTGCGGTGAACCACCATCATCACTAACAAAACCCTTAACAGAATTTAGCTGGAAAAATCTTATAAGAAGGTCTGGAACAAACACTGGAATTAACAGGTTTTCTGTAAAAAAAAAACATCGTCATCTACAGTGTTAACCTCTACTGGTAGCACACTATAGGGAGACTTTGGTAGAGTAAGTGTAACAGTATTAGCTCCTTTTTCCATCCTCAACTTGAAGAATTTAGACACTCTGTGGCCTGGTTTCTTACAATAATTACGCATTACATAACTGGTACTAGTTATCTTTCTATTCAAACTGCTGCTTTGAGACTTGACATGAGAATCAGATCTATACTTTTGATCTACATCTGCACAATTAGTCTTATTAGTGTTCTTATAGTCTTTTGACCTATCAATTCTTTTATATATATATATATATATATATTATATATATATATATATATATATATATATATATATATATATATATATATCCTTACTCCTTGTGAACCAGTACATAATCACTATCACATACAGCAGTTTCACAATTGATCGATACTTTTTTCTCATTCAAGTAAATCTTAACATTAAAACTAATATGACTTTCAAACTGTTATATTGATATAGTTTCTCTAGGAATCTTAAACTCATACTTACATTTTGCTACCTTACACAATTTATCAAAACAATCTATTCCTACTCAATTCTACATATGTTTGCTAATCTTTTTTGTCTAACACCTCAACTTCATTT
>NC_090728.1:3045549-3050549 GCF_036898095.1 Palaemon carinicauda
GATTTGAATAACACTAAGGAAGAATTTGATGTGAGAATTGACAGAAAACACATAATGTCTCACGACATTTCTAAACAATTAAAGCTATCTTTATGGTACAAGAAATAATATCTATATCTATATATATATATATATATATATATATATATATATATATATATATATATATATATATATATATATATATATATATATATATATATAAACCCATAAACTGCTTTCTATCGGTGATGCCAGAAACAATATGAAATGGATGATGATACCTTCCCTTCCAATAAAGCTAAATCCTTCATCAAATCATAACAAATACAATCAAGAGAACAGAGAATCATTTTCAACTTCAATGCGTTTATGAAATGGTTTAATCAAGTTGCCGGTTCATACTGCTGAATAGAGAGCTTCCCTTCATCGCTATACTTAATCTAGCTATCGGAATCCATATGGTTACAATGATTCCGTTCCAGTAATTAACTTGTTGTTACAAAAACTAAAGTGACCCTTGAATTTCATTATATCAGAGGTCAATGAGTAAACTCCCTCAGTAAAAGTAACAAAGGAGATAATCTATAAGAGTACATCAATTTATGATTTTCGTTACCACGATCAAAAACAACAAAAAAAAATCCCTCAAGTAGTTTATTAAGAAGATAATTACTTTCTAACCGATAATTGAAAACCGAAAAGAATTTTGCCGTCCACTGTAAGATGCAACATCATTTTACATGGTAAAATTAATATGTACCAAGTTACTGTACATAATTCCCCTAAACTATTGCAATTTTATTTATCAAAAATGAAAACTATTTCATACTTCAATTCAATATTACTTTTCTGTCTTCATAGATAACAGTCACTTGTAGTTCCAAAGATCATACAAATAACCAGGAAGCCTTGGTTCTCCGATAAAAATGTAATAATTCAAACATGATTGTTTGGAATATGTTAGGATTATCTAGAAAAGAGAGAGAGAGAGAGAGAGAGAGAGAGAGAGAGAGAGAGAGAGAGAGAGAGAGAGAGAGAGAGAGAGAGAGAGAGTAGGGGTTGACACTAAATCTATGATATATGTAATTGATGGCATATGTTCTCATTAGGTTCTGCCGAAAAAATATATATCATGCATTATTATATATTAAATTTTCTTACATTGAGGAAAGAAGATTTGGGTTTCTTTTTATTTTTTAGAACAAACCAAATAACAAACAAGGAATACAATTATATGTATTAATGTTGGTATTTAGACAATTGTACAAACTAAAAAGGTTACATTGTAAACAAGAGTAGTGGTTCCCAAACTGGGGGAAATTTACCACTAGGAGGAAATTTGAAGCTTCCAGGTAGGAAATAATTACACTACCTTCTAACTAAGACAAGCGGAACATGTTCTCATAGTACGTGCGGCAATTTGTTGTTACAGTAGCCATTCAATTGTGATATGATCATATCAGTTCTTACTGACATGATATTCAAAGGGAGAATTGGAGAGTCATGTCATGCCCATTCTGAGGCAAGCGAGTGGACATGAGGGCTGGGCGTGGCAGAGAGAGAGAGAGAGAGAGAGAGAGAGAGAGAGAGAGAGAGAGACAGCCTGTCGTAGATAGGCGTGGCCGTATCTACCAATGGGTTCACGTTCAAATATGAATTCTGAAGGGAGGGTGGGGGAACCCTCAGGTTCACAGACCACAGTGTGTTACGAGTACTCAGGTACCCGGAAGTTTCTGACACATACACACCCGGGCTATATTAATTCAGTGCCTCATGCTTGTTTTCTGAGTACAAGGTATGTGAATAATAATATAATTTTAGTAGTGAATTTGTGAACTGGATGATATATAAAAATTCATCGATCTATTTTTATGCTTTGGTTTTGATTGTTAATACTCCAAAGATGTTTCAATAAAGTACTTTTCTTTCAAAGTTTGTATGTTTGAGAAGTTTATTTATTCATTTATTTATTAATTTACTTATTTATTTAATTATATATTCATTCATATACTTTATATTTGGGAAGGGGAGGAATGGAAACGTTTGTTATTTCTATACAGAATTACGATGTGCCTATGTTGATTTTCCTTCTCCCCAAGTGATAGGCCGTGTTTTATGCCTGATTTCAGATGTCACGGAAACGAAGATTATATCAAGAGTTATTTGGACCACGGGTTCACATACCTTGTCAAGGAGGGTGCATACATCCCTCAGTGTGTCGTGGGTTTGAAAACCTTCTCTAACAGCAGCATGAAACCTTTCCAACTGAAGCCGCATCTGGCAAATGCTCATTCACAGTTGAAAGATAACAATCGTAGCTATTTTGAGGTAAAGTTATCTAGCTTGAAAGGATGAAGATGGATACATCTGGGACATATCAGCAAACCAAAATCTGTAGAGTGAAGGCTTCATATGTGATTGCCCTTCGGGTGGCCAACACAAAGAAACCCCACACGATTGGTGAAAGCCTTTTGAAACCATGTATCGTTGACAGTGTGAGGCTTGTGTTAGGAGAGGAGTCATCACAGAAGATGAAACAGATCCCCTTGTCTATAACACCTTCGTGAACAGAAGTGCCGAAATGTCTGAAAACATTAAGGAAAATGTGGTGTCAAAGGTAATGTCATCGCCCCTTTTTCCCTTCAAATTGATAAGTCTACGGATGTCACCAACGTTGCACAACTGCTTGCTTTTTGCCGCTACTTAACTGACGAAAGAATCGAGGAGGAGTTTCTTTTTGGCCGGCCATTAGAGATGACAACAAAGGCAGTTGATGTAATGGCAGTAGTTGCAGATTTCTCAGAAGAGTCGGGGCTAAATTGGAACAAACTGGAAGGGGTTTGCACAGATGGTGGGCCTAATATACTTGGTTCACGATCAGGATTCATTACTCTTGTGAAGCAAAAGCTCTGGCCTCAAAGACAGTTCTAAAGAACCTTCATGATTGCTTTAACTGTCATCATAAACATTGTTAACTATATGAAAGGGTCAGCCTTGAACACTCGCCTCTTTCGCGAACTATGCTAGGACATGGATGCTAACCACACTGCTCTTCTATTTCACACACAAGTGCAATGGCTTTCAAAAGAGGAAGAATTTGTAGCACAAATGGCTTATCTTGCTGATATTTTTGAAACTGAATGAACTAGATAAGAAATTACAGGGACAAAGGAGCAACGTGATTGTGAACACGGACACCATCAATGCTTTCATGGCTAAACTGCAACTTTGGGGGAAAACAAAATGATAAAGGGAAACAGCATTCTCCTCGTCCGGGGAAGACTTCTCTTGATAGACAGGCCCCACTTCTGGAGAAGGTTCCTATTCTCCGTGGCGGCCTTATCAACAACCTCCTTGACCGATTCGCTAGGGAAAAGGTCTTTGCCCCAAATGTTGGAGGAGATTAGTTTCCATGGCTCGTGCCTCACCGCAGCCGAGGCGAAAAAAAACTCCCTACAAGCTCTCCTCGCCCTGACGAAGCTGTAAAGATCCTTCGTCACTGTGGCCAGATGAGTCTTGGCCACTACCATGAACATCTCATGGACCTTGGGGTCACTTGCCATCGTCTCAAGAGTGGTCTGAAGAGACATTGAGGCAGCCAGTCTTTCTTTAGTCTCGAGCTCCCTCCGCAAAAGAAAGTCAGACAGCTTAGGGAGGTTCTCACTGAACTGACGTCTGGCAATATCAGCCTCCAACTTCCCGACTGAGAAGGTAAGATGGACGTCCTTCCAGTCCTTGTGGTCCATAGGTAGGGCCAGCGACAAGGGTTTACACTCCTCCAAGGAGGGGCATGGCTTGCCAGCCTCGACTGCTTTTAACACAGCCGCAAACCTTTTTTGCAAAAAGGGGAAGGCTCTAGCAGGAGAGGACACAAAGGAAGGGAGCTTCTTACTCAATGCAGCCACCTTTGAGTTCGTGAAGCCCCTCTCTTTCATCGAAGATGAAAGCAAAGCTTGAGCCTTAGCATGGTCCATCACTATGACCTCCTTCGGCTCTGTCTCCTCTTTGAAGCTGGTTCCTTCCTCAACGGACATAACAGTCCGGATATGACCCTTTGCTGGGCCAGAATTCCACCTCCTCTAGGGGAACTGAACCCAACTTATCCGACATGACGATCTTTCCGATCGTCATCGGCATGTGCTCAGCATATCTCCACGGGTTAGCATCTGAGCACAAGGGAAGGTCTTTCACGTTGAGCCTCTTCTGGGGCCCACGTGATGCTGCAAGCTTCTGCATCTGCAGTTCCATTGCAGCCGCCTTCTCATTATTCTCCTTCTGCATTTGTTGGATCATTCCAACAATGGAGGAGAGGGCCTGTCCCAGTTCTACTGAGAGAGCGGACGATGTTGAGGGAATAGGTTCAGGGACCTGAACCGGAGCAGCCGACGCCTCGTCGGCCTCTTCCTCTACAATGTCTGGGGCTTGATCTTCATCCTGGCCTTCTGCCAGGATGTCTTCCTCCAGACGCTCGGACACGTCTGACATCCTGTCGTCCAACTGGATGTCCTGCAAGGCGACCGCGACTTCAGCATCCACCGGGATCTGAACTAGGGGGATCTCCTCTTGAGGCTGGGGGAATCACTTGCATCAGCTGATGCCTTGGGGGAAAAGGTAAGCCCTCATCTTCTCACTTGGAAGATAAGGTCCAGAGGTGTTCTTCTGGAAGCCCCTTACCCAGGTACGAAGCTTCTCCCTTGCTTATATCCCTTGATTCCGCCGTCCTAGGGGAATCAAAAACCTCAGTTAGAGCACACGGTACATACCTGAGGGTCCCAATACCGGAGATCACCCTTGGAGACAGCGCATACTGCGTGCCTCCTACATAACTCATGTCCGCAGAAGTTCTTGCTGCGGACGTTGCAGAAAACACTTCCGCACTTCGGATGGTCCTCCTGTAAAGAGAAGAAATTTCCATGAGTATCAAGTGAACTACGTATCACTGGATATGCACAGTTTAGCATAACAAAACAGAAAGGAAAGACACACACTTGTGTTTCCCGCACAGTCAATTGTTGCAA
>NC_090728.1:3058049-3073049 GCF_036898095.1 Palaemon carinicauda
TGAAACATCTTTGGAGTATTAACAATCAAAACCAAAGCATAAAAATAGATCGATGAATTTTTATATATCATCCAGTTCACAAATTCACTACTAAAATTATATTATTATTCACATACCTTGTACTCAGAAAACAAGCATGAGGCACTGAATTAATATAGCCCGGGTGTGTATGTGTCAGAAACTTCCGGGTACCTGAGTACTCGTAACACACTGTGGTCTGTGAACCTGAGGGTTCCCCCACCCTCCCTTCAGAATTCATATTTGAACGTGAACCCATTGGTAGATACGGCCACGCCTATCTACGACAGGCTCTCTCTCTCTCTCTCTCTCTCTCTCTCTCTCTCTCTCTCTCTCTCTCTCTCTCTCTCTCTCTCTGCCACGCCCAGCCCTCATGTCCACTCGCTTGCCTCAGAATGGGCATGACATGACTCTCCAATTCTCCCTTTGAATATCATGTCAGTAAGAACTGATATGATCATATCACAATTGAATGGCTACTGTAATAACAAATTGCCGCACGTACTATGAGAACATGTTCCGCTTGTTTTAGTTAGAAGGTAGTGTAATTATTTCCTACCTGGAAGCTTCAAATTTCCTCCTAGTGGTAAATTTCCCCCAGTTTGGGAACCACTACTCTTGTTTACAATGTAACCTTTTTAGTTTGTACAATTGTCTAAATACCAACATTAATACATATAATTGTATTCCTTGTTTGTTATTTGGTTTGTTCTAAAAAATAAAAAGAAACCCAAATCTTCTTTCCTCAATGTAAGAAAATTTAATATATAATAATGCATGATATATATTTTTTCGGCAGAACCTAATGAGAACATATGCCATCAATTACATATATCATAGATTTAGTGTCAACCCCTACTCTCTCTCTCTCTCTCTCTCTCTCTCTCTCTCTCTCTCTCTCTCTCTCTCTCTCTCTCTCTCTCTCTCTCTCTCTCTTTTCTAGATAATCCTAACATATTCCAAACAATCATGTTTGAATTATTACATTTTTATCGGAGAACCAAGGCTTCCTGGTTATTTGTATGATCTTTGGAACTACAAGTGACTGTTATCTATGAAGACAGAAAAGTAATATTGAATTGAAGTATGAAATAGTTTTCATTTTTGATAAATAAAATTGCAATAGTTTAGGGGAATTATGTACAGTAACTTGGTACATATTAATTTTACCATGTAAAATGATGTTGCATCTTACAGTGGACGGCAAAATTCTTTTCGGTTTTCAATTATCGGTTAGAAAGTAATTATCTTCTTAATAAACTACTTGAGGGATTTTTGTTGTTGTTTTTGATCGTGGTAACGAAAATCATAAATTGATGTACTCTTATAGATTATCTCCTTTGTTACTTTTACTGAGGGAGTTTACTCATTGACCTCTGATATAATGAAATTCAAGGGTCACTTTAGTTTTTGTAACAACAAGTTAATTACTGGAACGGAATCATTGTAACCATATGGATTCCGATAGCTAGATTAAGTATAGCGATGAAGGGAAGATCTCTATTCAGCAGTATGAACCGGCAACTTGATTAAACCAGAGCTTGTAGGGAGTTTTTTTTCGCCTCGGCTGCGGTGAGGCACGAGCTAAGGAAACTAATCTCCTCCAACATTTGGGGCAAAGACCTTTTCCCTAGCGAATCGGTCAAGGAGGTTGTTGATAAGGCCGCCACGGAGAATAGGAACCTTCTCCAGAAGTGGGGCCTGTCTATCAAGAGAAGTCTTCCCCGGACGAGGAGAATGCTGTTTCCCTTTATCATT
The DNA here is from genome assembly GCF_036898095.1 of Palaemon carinicauda. Taxonomy (NCBI): domain Eukaryota; kingdom Metazoa; phylum Arthropoda; class Malacostraca; order Decapoda; family Palaemonidae; genus Palaemon; species Palaemon carinicauda. Next base: position 3,059,826 of record NC_090728.1, read on the forward strand.
TGTTTTCCCCAAAGTTGCAGTTTAGCCATGAAAGCATTGATGGTGTCCGTGTTCACAATCACGTTGCTCCTTTGTCCCTGTAATTTCTTATCTAGTTCATTCAGTTTCAAAAATATCAGCAAGATAAGCCATTTGTGCTACAAATTCTTCCTCTTTTGAAAGCCATTGCACTTGTGTGTGAAATAGAAGAGCAGTGTGGTTAGCATCCATGTCCTAGCATAGTTCGCGAAAGAGGCGAGTGTTCAAGGCTGACCCTTTCATATAGTTAACAATGTTTATGATGACAGTTAAAGCATCATGAAGGTTCTTTAGAACTGTCTTTGAGGCCAGAGCTTTTGCTTCACAAGAGTAATGAATCCTGATCGTGAACCAAGTATATTAGGCCCACCATCTGTGCAAACCCCTTCCAGTTTGTTCCAATTTAGCCCCGACTCTTCTGAGAAATCTGCAACTACTGCCATTACATCAACTGCCTTTGTTGTCATCTCTAATGGCCGGCCAAAAAGAAACTCCTCCTCGATTCTTTCGTCAGTTAAGTAGCGGCAAAAAGCAAGTAGTTGTGCAACGTTGGTGACATCCGTAGACTCATCAATTTGAAGGGAAAAAAGGGGCGATGACATTACCTTTGACACCACATTTTCCTTAATGTTTTCAGACATTTCGGCAATTCTGTTCACGAAGGTGTTATAGACAAGGGGATCTGTTTCATCTTCTGTGATGACTCCTCTCCTAACACAAGCCTCACACTGTCAACGATACATGGTTTCAAAAGGCTTTCACCAATCGTGTGGGGTTTCTTTGTGTTGGCCACCCGAAGGGCAATCACATATGAAGCCTTCACTCTACAGATTTTGGTTTGCTGATATGTCCCAGATGTATCCATCTTCATCCTTTCAAGCTAGATAACTTTACCTCAAAATAGCTACGATTGTTATCTTTCAACTGTGAATGAGCATTTGCCAGATGCCGCTTCAGAGGACTAGGCTACCTTCTCGGCCAGCCAAGCCATTTAGACAGCAACAGCAACAGCAATTGCCGATGCCTTCAGTGCCCCAGATGGTGGCACAAACCCCGACCACATTCCAGTGGGTACCCCAAGCCGTGTCGACACAGTCTCCGGCATTTAACCCAACGATCGAAGGGCAGTCAACTTCCTTTCGAGCAAAGCCTAGAGGCGCAGCCAGAGGCTCGTCTAGGCGCCCCTCAAGGGGAAGGGGATTCAGGGGTGGTCGCAGTCAGGGAGGCAAGACCTCAGGACAGCAGTCCAAGTGAGATGATACCGGTAGGAGGGAGACTTCAGAATTTTCGGGATCGGTGGACCTTCGATCCCTGGGCCCACAGCCTACTCAAGAATGGACTGGGCTGGAGCTGGTACAGCACTCCACCCCCGTGCCCTCGGTTTTTCCAACACTCCACCCCCGTTCTGGAGGAGTACATCCAAGAACTGTTGGAGAAAAAAGTGATCCGAAAGGTAAAGTCCATCAAATTCCAAGGGAGGCTGTTTTGTATTCCCAAGAAGGACTCGGAAAAACTCAGAGTCATTCTGGACTTGTCGCCACTCAACAAGTTCATAGCGAACTGCAAGTTCAAGATGCTAACACTGCAACACATAAGGACCTTACTGCCCAAGAGGGCATTTACCGTCTCCATAGATTTGTCAGACGCTTATTGGCACGTTCCAATCAATCGTCGACTCTCCCCCTACCTAGGGTTCAAGCTACAACGAAGACTATACGCCTTCAGAGCCATGCCATTCGGGCTAAATATAGCCCCAAGGATCTTCACGAAGCTTGCGAGCGTAGCTCTCAAACAATTACGCCTAAAGGGAATTCAGGTGGTAGCCTACCTGGACGACTGGCTGGTGTGGGCAGCATCCAAGACAGAATGCTTGCAAGCTTCCCTGCAGGTGATCCAGTTCCTAGAGTATCTAGGCTTCAAGATCAACAGAAAAGAGTCTCGACTTTCTCCATCTGAAAAGTTCCAGTGGTTGGGAATCCACTGGGACCTAATGTCACACCAATTCTCCATCCCGGCGAAGAAAAGGAAGGAGAGAGCTGGTTCTGTCAAGAGACTTCTGGATTCCGAAAGGATATCAAGACGCAAGCAGGAGAGAGTACTAGGTTCTCTCCAGTTTGCTTCGGTAACAGACCCGGTTCTAAGAGCACAGCTAAAGGATGCAACCGGAGTTTGGAGAAGTTATGCATCAAACGCGCGAAGAGATCTGAGAAGACCAGTTCCGCTTCGTCTACGTACTCTTCTCAGGCCTTGGTCCCAAGCCAGACAGCTAAAGAAGTCGGAACTTCTTCAGCCACCTCCCCCGTCGGTGACTATTCACACAGACGCCTTGGAGGAGGGGTGGGGAGGTCATTCTCATCGGAAGAAGGCCCAAGGGACTTGGTCCAATCTATTCAAGACATTTCACATAAACTTTCTAGAAGCTATGGCAGTGCTCCTTACCTTGAAGAAAGTCTCCCCGCGTCGCTCGATCCACATAAGGTTGGTGCTGGAGAGCGAGGTGATTGTGAGATGCTTGAATCGACAAGGATCAAGGTCGCCACCTCTCAACCAGGTGATGTTGGCCATCTTCCGTCTGGCGGAAAAGAAGAAGTGGTACCTGTCGGCAGTTCACCTTCAAGGAGTCCGCAATGTGACAGCGGACGCTCTATCCAGGTTCACACCAATAGAGTCGGAATGGTCCCTAGACGCAGGATCGTTCTCCTTCATCTTGAGTCAAGTCCCAGAACTGCAGATAGACCTCTTTGCGACGAAAGACAACAAGAAGCTGCTCCTGTACGAGTCCCCGTACGAGGACCCCTTGGCGGAAGCAGTGGACGCGATGTCCCTCGACTGGAACAGATGGTCCAGGATTTATCTGTTCCCTCCTCACAACCTTCTGTTGAGGGTCCTCAACAAACTGAGATCCTTCAAGGGAGTAGCGGCAATAGTGGCCCACAAGTGGCCGAACAGCGTGTGGTTCCCTCTGGCATTGAACTACGGTTGAAGTTTCTACCGCTACCAGATCCAGTTCTGAACCAGCGAGTCCAGAAGTCGACTGTCTGCGCTTCATTACAGAAAACCCGGACCCTGCAGCTCATGATTTTCTCTCCCTAGCGGTGAGAAAGCGTTTCGGGATTTTGAAAGACAGCATAGACTTCCTAGAGGAATATAAGTGCAAATCTACTAGAAGGCAATATGAGTCATCTTGGAGAAAATGGGTAGCCTTTGTCAAGGCGAAGAATCCGCAGGAGATCTCGACGGACTTCTGCTTATCTTTCTTCATCCACCTACATCAGGGGTGGGCAAACTTTTCAGTGTAAGGGCCACATTAAAAAAAATAAAATTTTACTGGGCCGCATAGTATATTTTCCAGTGTAATTGATATCTACAATAGCCAAAATATATTGTTTTCAAACTGAAAATGCAATAATTTTTAATTTATTAGCATTTTAAAGTACTGTAGACTAGAGGATTCCCATGAAACGCATTTATTTAGAAAAACAATTTATTTAAAAAAAAAAAAAAGCAAAGTAACTCTGTTTAAGAAATAGAGAAATAATATATTTTTATTAATCAATAATTTGGAGTAGAAGATCAAGGTAAACATATAAATTAAATCCAAAAAGACATATTTTATATATTTAGGGAAAAACTTCACATGAAGCATATTTGCTTGAAAACAAAGTAACTCAATTTAAAGACAAAAAATATTTGTATTGATATTTTAAAGCAGTAACTTCACATGAAACATACACATTTATTAGACAAGCAAAGTAGCTCAGCAACTGAGCAACAGAAGTATCAAAATGACTCAGTGAGAATGATGCAATTGACTGCAATCATTTACCAGTTTGTTGAAATTAGGTGTCAAGTTGCTTGTACTGATTCTTAACACTGACTGAAGATTCGAGTCTGTGAGAAGTGACCTGTTCTTTGACTTGTTAACTTTCAATATAGAAAAAGTCTGCTCACATATGTAAATTGGTGCAAATATCACAAACATCTTTCTTGCAAAATTTTTCAGATTTATAAACTTTTCTGAGTGCAGAGATGCATAAAACTCGACCAGTGGTTTATTTTCAAAGAGCCTCTTTAAAGAGTTGTCGGCTTGCAAATCAATCTGTTCTACCTGCAGTTCTTCAGCAGCTGTTTCAACGTCACAGGCAAAAGGTGAGCTGAACAAATCAAACTGCCCTTCAATTGCCTTGAAATCGGAAAATCTTCTGATAAATTCATCTCTTAGAGCTGTCGACTGGTAACTGTATTTGTCTGATAGTGCTTGTGTAACAGTTCGTGTTTTCAACAGAGGAAAATGAACAAAGTTTTGCTCTTTAAGCTGCTTGGAAAAAAGTTGAAGTTTCAATTGAAATGCTTTCACTTCCACATACAATTCATGTGCAAATAAACCTTTGCCTTGTAGTTTTGTGTTTAACTCATTCAGCTTTTGCATAATGTCCACAGCAAATGCAAAAACACAAACCCATTCGTCACACTCCATTTCCCTTGAAAAGTCACAAGAAATGTCTTTCATATTAAAAAACAAGACAACCTCTTCTTTAACGTCCCACATCCTCTTCAATACTTTCCCCATACTTAACCATCGGATATTTGTGTGGTACAGCACATCAGTAAAATTAGCCTCGATGTCTTCCAAGAAGCTTCGGAACTGCCTGTGATTCAGTTCCCGTGCTCTTATTAAGTTCACTGCACGCACCACTGGATCCATAACGTGTTTGAGTTTAAAAGATGATCTACAGAGGCTTTCTTGATGTATGATGCAGTGAAAATACAACACACTGTGTGATGGAAAATCTTCTTTGATTTTATCATTCATCAAGGTCACAAGGCCACAGTGTTTACCTATGAGTGAAGGAGCACCATCAGTTGTAATACTTGCCAATTTATCCAGGCTTAATCTAGACCTGATTAGACTGTTAATGACACTATTGTATAAATCTTTTCCAGTAACAGTGTCTTTGAGAGACTCCATAGATAACAATTCCTCTGTAATTTCGAAGTTTTCGTCAATTCCTCTGATATAAATGAGTACCTGGGCAGTATCCTGAATGTCATTACTCTCATCTAAAGCAATAGAAAACCACTGAAAACTAACACTGGCTGTTAACACCTGATCTTGAATATTCATTGCAATTGCATCTATGCGACGAACAATAGTTCTTCGTGACAGAGATATGGCTTCCACTTTAGATATGACTTCAGGACACACAACACTGACAGCATCAACCATGCAATCTTTAATAAATTCTGCTTCTGTAAACGACTTATTTTGTTTTGCAATTTTATTTGCCAATACAAAACTTGCCTTTGTTGCATTCCTTTGTAAAGATGAAGTTTTTTCAAACACATTTTGTTGTTTCTTCAAACTTTTCATCAGATCAGTTGCCTTCTTTTGCAGTTCTTGCTTTGATAAATTGCTTCTAAAGTTGGTGTGCTTGGTTTGAAAGTGCCGTTTCAAATTGTATTCCTCAAAAACAGCAACTGTATCATGACAAATCAAACATACAGCTTTAACTCCGACGTCAGTAAAGAAATACCTTTCAGTCCACTCTTTGTTAAATACTCTGCATTCGTCTTCAATTTTTCGTTTTTTAGAAGGCTTCGAATCACTCATTTTGGGTAAAGTTTGAAAGATAGTAAAAGCTGTGCTGAAATAAAATGTCCAACGTCTTCTTTCTCTAGAATCTGCCAGGACACTGAAATGATTGAATATAAGGCAATAAACTCGTTGGCGCGGTAACAAAGTTACAACGTGACCAAAACGTTTTGTACACTATCGAGATTTAATCCCACTGGCCACTGGTAGCAAACGTGTCCGAAACACGCTTCACTCACGCATACGCCCATCCCAGATGCCGAACTGCATCTTTATTCAACGATGGCCAATTATAGATTAAAAAATGAATAAATAAAATAGAATAAGAAAATTAAAATCATGAAAAAATCTACTTCCGTCTGGTTGAAAAAATAATGAGTGAGAAAGGATGCAAATAAAATAAAGAAAAAATGCAAGATAGAGACAGAGATAAAAAAGCAGAGAGAAAGAGATAAAGAAGAGGTCAGGCAAGAGAATAGCCCTTTTGTCCGTAACAAAAGGGCAGGGAAAGAAATAGAGTGAGCGAGAACAAATTTCCGATTACTTACATTCCAATTTTAAAATACTGGTTATAAAATCCTTTTGGACATTTAATATCCAATATTTGGAGGGCCGCATGAATTCCATTGGAGGGCCGCATGCGGCCCTCGGGCCGTAGTTTGCCCACCTCTGACCTACATGGTCAAGGGTTGGCAGCTAACACGATTTCTACGTGTAAGTCTGCTTTGACAAGACCCATTCTATATGCCTTCCAGGTCGACCTCGCTAACGAGATCTTTAATAAAGTTCCGAAAGCCTGCGCTAGGCTCAGACCTTCAGCACCTCCAAAGCCCATTTCATGGTCTTTAGATAAAGTTCTTCATTTCGCTTCACTGTTGAACAATGAGGAGTGTGCGTTAAAGGATTTGACCCAAAAAGTTATTTTCCTATTTGCACTCGCGTCCTGGGCCAGGGTTAGTGAGATTGTAGCCCTCTCGAGAGAGGAAGGTCGTGTTCAGTTCCTGGATGGGGGAGAGCTGAACCTGTTTCCGGATCCTACGTTTTTCGTCAAAAACGAGTTACCCACCAACAGGTGGGGTCCCTGAAGAATCTGCCCTCTGAAAGAAGATGCATCTCTATGTCCAGTAGAATGCCTAAAGGTCTATCTTCGTAGAACTTCACGCTTCAAGGGTGGTCAACTATTCAGGGGAGAAACATCAGGCTCAAATTTATCACTGAAACAACTCAGGGCGAAAATCACATATTTTATTGGCAGAGCGGATCCTGACAGTACACCCGCAGGTCACGATCCGAGGAAAGTTGCCTCATCCTTAAATTTCTTTACTTGTATGGATTTTGAACATCTTCGTTCATACACTGGCTGGAAGTCTTCCAGAGTGTTCTTTCGTCACTATGCGAAGCAAGTGGAGCAACTAAAGAGGTCTGTGGTAGCAGTGGGTTGCGTCGTTAACCCTGCTGTTTAACTCTGCGAGGAACAGTGGATTTAATTTGGACGATTATTTCCAGGGTGAGTGTGTAGTTACATACTGTGCTACAAACTAAGTGTGAGGGCACCGGGTTGCCCACGTTAACTGTTCCACTTTCAAAGGTGAACTTAGCATAAGTGCAGACATGTGTGCCGAGCGTTTCTAACGCTAATGTGACTGATTAGTAATACAGACTTTTATAACTTTGATACCTCGGTATGTTAAAAGTGGCACTAATGTTTTTTCTTTCAGATAAACAAGTTTCTGTTTACTATCATACTTATGCTTAAATTTTTGGTTATCCTCCTCTTATATATATATATATATATATATATATATATATATATATATAATTGTTGTTAACCTGTTTATTTATTGTCTGTCAATAAACTAGTTCTTTAGAACCTTGCGTCTCCTTCACCTGTGTCAATTTATTGATAATAATTGAGCATTCATTCTATGTATATTTATCAGGGATAATTCTAATAGATTGTTCCTTTATGCAAGCTAATTTTGCATTGGTTTATGCTTTCCCTTAGCGGGAGGACTCCATCCCCTAAGGGGACGGTGGCGGATATACAAGTTTCCTCCTACGCGGATATAAACCTTTGTCCAATACAGTATTGAACGGAGAACTGGTCGATATTTCATATTGACGCAGTGGTTCTTTACAAACTATGCTTTACATAATATAGGGTGAGACCACTATATTGGCTTGCCTGTTATTCATACATAGGTATATGTACTCTTCGAGACTTTTCCAGAGTCTAGTAGGACTCTTCCCTGTAGGGGGCAGGAAGCTCTAACATGGTTTATGGTTAGTTGAAAAGATGTATAACGGTAACATCTTAGGTCTCTAGGTCTAGTCGACCGGGGAAATACCTCCGGGGAGTACGGCTCGTTTTGAGAATCCACAGATACAGTAATGCTCTGGTATACTTCCATCAGGACGACATGGCTTGAGCCCAAAAAACGGATTTTGAGCGAAGCGAAAAATCTATTTTTGGGTGAGATGGCCATGTCGTCCTGATGTACCCGCCCTGTAGGTCCCCTCCCTACATACAGTATCTGTAGCACCTCGTGTATCGCTAAAAGGAATACAGATGGCGCCAGGATCGACGCAATGCATGCTTACGAAATGGGAGAAGAGAGAGCCTTACGAGCGGCTCTCCTTTTTCTTTCTCGTTTTCGTTTTCTTGCCAATTGACCCCTTCGAAGTGTTATCTCTGTTCGGGGTGCAGATTGCCATGTGGCGTGTCAAGAATACGTCCTCTGATATTTCGCGATATCCCTGGTTCTTTTATTAGGGATATTCGCTCCAGGAGTTAGAATTCTGGGTACCTTAAGGTAAATTCTCTGGGAATATCGCCGTAGTTGTAATATACCCTAGGAAGCTACCCTATAGGAACTTCCATCAGGACGACATGGCCATCTCACCCAAAAATAGATTTTTCGCTTCGCTCAAAATCCGTTTTTCTGCTTCAAGAGAAATCCGGAATTGTTTTCAAAAGGTCTACGTAAACACCAAAGTGAAATGATAGTCAAGTACAGCAATTCTCAGCTCTGTATTTCAGTGGTTTTATGGCATATATCTTATTTACAGTAATTAGTAGTTCTGTAATCGAGCAATAACATACATAGTTACATGCGTATATACATGCATACAGATAGACAGTCACTTCCATATCTTTTAACAAATATTACCTGGTCACTTCAAACAAGTACAGGTACGCAAATTGCCGGGACGAAAATGTCTGGGGACGCAATTGTCCGGGACACAACCGTCCGGGACGCAAATGTCCAGTACCCAATTGTCCTACCACCGTTATTTACCTGTCGTATTCAGGCTGTGGGTATTTTTTTTTTTTTTTCAATAAATAGCAGGTTGATCTTATAAAAGATATTCCTAAAAATGAATGAGATACTGCCCTTTGATAACATTTCTGTGTTTTTAAAAGATTGAAATAGAAAATTTTTTTTTTTTTTTTTGCATTACGATTATCTTTACGACCTATATAACAAGTTAGACTCCTATGAGTTTTGCAAATATAGATTATAAAAACAATGCATACAGTATATGTAATTGCTATTGGTTCGTAATATAAATTTACATACGTCCATGTCTTTATTAGTTTAGGAAGGATCCCCCTTTTGGTAACATCTTAGTAATCTTGCAGTTCATTTGCAAGCTCAACTTCAATACCCTTTTTTATGTTTCCATATGCAGCAGCAGGTAACCAGATCTAGAAGAGCTAGCCCTCTTTCTTGCGAAGTTTCATCAGCCTTCCTATTTCTTTCTTTTTTTCTTTTTGGCTGCCAGGTTTAAATAATGTTCTTAGTTAAAACATAGATATAAAATTTACTATTCGTGTGTTTATAAAGGGCATTTTTGACAGGGGTATTTTCAAACACTAGAGTGTAATTAAATCTGATACCAGTTAGTGAGTGTTATTTTTTCCTTATCTGTTGGATCAATATTGATTTTACTTTATAGATGGAATATTGAAGATTCAGTAAGCAAAAGGAAGGAAATATTTTGAGAGTTTGAAGAGTTCCAGAACACACATTGCTATATCATCGATAATAAATCATATAATTCAGCATTACAAAACTAGGGCTGAGTACAAGAAGGGCCAATGTCATAAAACCATGTTTTGAGAAAAACGCATTTGAAATATTGCTTCCTATATCAAAAATCAGGCAATTACAGCAAACGAAAGCTCTTTTTTGTTTAGACTGCTTGTCTTTTAAACTGTTATTTACAGACTAAGTTATGGCATTATTGTTTTTCATTTTGAAGAAAAAATATATTAGACCAAGCTTTGAAAAATTTATTGCCTGCAAATTGTGTAAAAAAAAAAATTGCATTATTGGAAAAAAGTTTTTTCAAACATTTTGAAATTAATCTATATCCTTCTAGTAGCTATCATACATTACAATATCTATAATATTCTTGCTTAGAATTGAAAAAAAAGATATCCTAAATCAATGGCTAAAGAAAAGTGAAATAAATTACGTTGATTGATTTACAAACACAAGTAGATTAATCAAATTCACTAAACAAAAATTGATACATTTTTTAGCATGTTGTGTAACATCCTAAATCTATGGCTAAAGAAAAGTGAAAAAAAGAGTGATTAATTTACAAACACCAGTAGATTAATCAAATTTAGGGAGAAAAAATCTGATTAATTTTTGACATGTTGAGTTCCAATAGAGAAGTAATGATCCATAGTAATTGTGTCATCCGCCATAACACTCACATATTGGGTTCATCATCTAAATAAACAACATCTGAAGCATCATCTGCCGTCTGCAGGCTTCTGTAAAATTTTTGCTTCCTGCAGAAATCAAGTCCTTCTACTTTCAGGGTGGAATTTTCCTTGGTCCCTGTTCGAGCTGTGGGAGAATCCAAATGGGTGGTGTTCCTTTTTCCCTTTTTCTTAAATCTAAATGCTGCCGTGCAGGATTTCGAAAAAAATGTATGTCCAGCACATAATCTGGCCAATTTAATTTTGATTGTATTCCATCTTCTTAATTTTCATCCCATTTACTTGTTGTCCATTATTATATTTATGGTGATTCACCATGGGGCCAGCAGACATATACAAACTTAAAATTAATGAAATCTTCTGTTTGCATTTCAGTCAGTTGTACCTTATTTTTTTATGGATTGCTTTGAATGTTGTGCTCTAGTCCCGTGGCACCTCAATGTTTGTAGCTGATTTTCTATATTTTTCTATCAAAGCATGGACTGTGTCTGCTTCCATGTGTGTATGGCCAGGTTCTAAGAAAGAATGAGTTATTTTTATTCCCTTACTCTTGGAAACATGCATAAGCAGGGCTGCAAATAAATATTTTGGCCACCTTAAGAGTCACTATATAGCCGAATGTCCTTAATGTCATCTGAGAGGCCATGTAACCATTTCATTACACATGAACCTATTTCTTGGCCACCTCTTTTTGCAATTGTTTCATCCCACTTCATGCAGTGTGCTTTATTTCTATCCACACTTGTTTCAAAAATGGTTAAGTTATAAACAGCAAGTTATCTCTTGTAGTAAACTATTCCTGTCTGCAACAGTGGACCAGGAAATATTTTCTGGAGGTCAAAGGATGCAGTAACGATTCCTTTGTTTTTAAGAGCAAACTCTTTATCAGCTCTCTTTTCATTGTAAGTCATCTCTGCTAGTTCATGATGTTCGGATTTCTCTCCTTCAATGCAGTTTTTATCATCCTCACTAGCAGTCATTAGGGATGCCTTAAAAGCATCACATTTTTCACAAGTGTCCTGGGATGGGTGATGGAAGGACAGACTGAACCCTTCATTGAAGATTTTTCTCTATATTGATTCTTTTTCTGGTGGCAAATTGTTTTCATGGCAATATTTTTGGTAGAATCGATACATCTGAGCTGTTGTGAGATCTGGATTCAAATATTTTCTTTCTGAGTATGCTCTAGCATAATGACTTTTCCATGCCGGAAACTGGTTGATATGCTTCTTAATCATCTCTACAGATTTGGGGGATATTTTCTTCTGTTTCCCATGTTTTCCTCTTCCATCTGGTGCTAAATTGACACTTTCAGACTGTCGCATCTTCTCTGTAACAATCCTAGCTCTCGTGAGCGTAATACCAAAAGGTATTAGGCTAGAGGTTCATTCATGTTGCATCTTGACAATGTCTGATGTACTCTAACATACATTCACTGATATCACGCACATTACTACTGATTTTGATATTAACTAAATAATAATTGCTTGCAACCACGTTGGTAACAGAAACGATTTATAAAGTTATGTACGCATATAAATTGTTAAAATCGTTTGGTGCAAGAAAGGCTGAAGTTGACATTGGCCTCTCACGTGGCCCTCTGTGGTTGTAGTAAATGAATATAACAAGGGCCAGTCACGTCATTGGCCTTTCTAGCATGAATATTTTAATTTGATACTTGACTTTGGCTAGAATAGAGCGCTTAGTGTAGCTCCCTGAACCCACGGACGACATTAGCCCTTATAGCACTGATAGAGAGGAAATTTTTTAGTTTAGTGATGGTCTTATATTCAATCGGCCATATTTTGACATTGGCCCTTCTTGTACTCAGCCCTAGAATTAAAGGTATTGTAAAAGATTTGCTTTCGCAGAATCATATGAAGCGAGCGTACTTCAGTCTGAGTATATCAGAGCCAAACTAAACCAAAGTGGCAGTGAGAGAAGCTCTCTTCTAAATGCATCCTATCTACTTGAAAATATTTCTGACATCATACCTTTAAGTCCATCCGTTGAGGATGAGGACGAACAATTTGATCGGCGAATTAAGAGATTTAGCGTGTCTTTGTCCGAGTGGACCATGATATTTAAATCTTAAAGGTTATAACTTCTGATTATTTTTAGAGGAAATATAGAAATTATTCCCTTATTTATATAGTTTTGGTTCTCTGTCTACTAGAATTATTTGCAATCATTATGTTTATGTCTATTCGCTTCCTTCGTTACACACACACACACTCTCTCTCTCTCTCTCTCTCTCTCTCTCTCTCTCTCTCTCTCTCTCTCTCTCTCTCTCTCTCTCCCTCTCTCTCTCTCTCTCTCTCTCTGCCAAAGAGGTGTAGGAGTGGACATTGTGAGAGATGTCGATTGACTGCCTGTACGTATTAAAACATTGCTTTATATAAGAGAGATGAAATGAAGTAGCAATAATAAACAAGGTTTGTTTGAAATGACTTTTTTGGCTTTTACTGGAGTCGCAATCTTTAAGCTTAAGATATTGATGGATGGGTTACAGGATTTGCGGTATAGTCCAAGCGATGGCAATATATATAGCAAGATGGAATAAGATAAGGTGAGTTACCTAGCGGTCCCGTTTTCTACACTCACGTGCATGACGTCACCTGGAGAGTTCAGCCATGCGACCTATAAGCGGGATATATGCCGTGGTTTTTCTTTTTTTCACAGACGTTTTTGTTTTCATTTCTGTTGACAGATTTACCATGATTATATGTGTCATATATGGGTGCTCCAATTCTTCTAAGAGCAATATAACTGTTGGTGATGAAAAAAAAAATAGATTTTATCGTTTTCTAAAAGATGCAGAACTATGTAAGAAGTGGGTGAATATATGCAAAGGAAATGATTGTATCAATGCCAA
>NC_090728.1:3093049-3100549 GCF_036898095.1 Palaemon carinicauda
GAACATGTAAGGAACAAAGAAAAGGAAAGTTTCTGCTTTTTATTAATACAAAAAAAAAACTTGCAGGCACCATAGAATAATTTTACAGTGTTAGTGATAGAATTGCAGAATTGATTATCAAACTAAATAAGAAGTATAAAGAGATGGTCATTCTAGCATATGCAGCAAAAACATCCCATACAGAGGAAAAAATTGAATAATTTTTATGAAGGTTTAGATATATCTTTGATTTCAATGCTAAAGGAGGTCAAATGAAGAGATGACGATCAGCTAAAGGTAAATTTAGAGAAGGTACAAGATATGACAGAGGAAACATGTCTGTAGAATTTCCTAAAGGGAACAATCTAAAATACATGTACAATTTCCCTTTATGAAAAGGAACTTAGAATATAGAGCTAAAGAAAATAATCAATAAATGAAAAGGAAATTAGATTTTACTATCAGTGAAAAAAAAAATTAATTAAAGATGTAATAGTGTCAAACAAGTGCAAGTTAAGCGATCATATAATGGTGAGAAGTAAAATTTGTCTAGATCTAATGAATGGAAAGAACAAATAATTTGAAAATAAAAATTAAACATTCCTGATATAAGAAAAAAATTAGACAAATTTAGTTCAGCAATACAACATAGGTACTCTCATCTACATGATGAAACCAAATAAGTAGAGCGGAAATGAATAATTAATTTAATTTAATTTGTATTACAATCAGCAAATGATATAATTGGAAAAATTTCCAAACATGATCAGGGAAAACGATCAGTAAACACTATAACTTAATATAGAAATTATTCGAAATGAAGATAAAAACAAAGAGAGATGAGATAGAACTATCACAACTCTCCCAAACAATAAGCAAACCCAAAACCCAGACTACTTATAAAAACAATCAGGCCAAAACTAAAGAAACACCAAAGAAGAAAGAAACATCAATTTGAATAAAAGGATGTTTATAACAAGGTGTCAAGGGATATTTGATATTATCAACAAAAGAAATGAAGTGATAAGAATTGCAGAGAATTTGTAAACATTCCTATACAATATCAGAGTAAAGAGTAACTTCGCCAATAAAGATAATGAGACACTTGAAACGGTACCAAAAGTAACAGTAGGATATGTAAATAAAACTTCAAAAGACTTAAAAATATGCAAAGCAGCAGAAGATGACCTAATAATTCAATCATTAGTAGATGAAAGAGAATTCAAACTAGTAAAAATCGCTAATCTTTACTCAAAATGTATTGTAAGTGACTAAAGCGGTGAAGATAGAAATTGAGAAAATCAAGGGCTGACTGTACACCCGCACACAAACACAGACACCCACACATACACACACACACACATATATATATATATATATATATATATATATATATATATATATATATATATATATATATATACATACATATATATATATATATATATATATATATATATACATATATATATACATATTTATATATATATATATATATATATATATATATATATATATATATATACATATTTTATATATATATATATATATATATATATATATATATATATATATATATATATATATATAAAAATATGTGTATATATATATATATATATATATATATATATATATATATATATATACATATATATATATATATATATATATATATATATATATATATATATATATATATATATATATATATATATATATATATATGAAAGCTTAAAGTTCAGTTCCTTCTTAAACAATATTGTGTTTATTAATGCTGTTTTAACTAAAAAGTATTTAATAGCATAGTTCAACCAGTATTGATCTACTTCACAGGTACTGAAGACGAAGTTCATTTGGCATGGTATTACTAAGGGTGCTATGGATCCGGTCTGTGATTATACTACATGCCAAAGTTCAAAAGAACATCAACACGTGGATTCAGGAATGCGCACCTTCCCTCAACCTCAACGTTGATTTGCTTACATTCAAGTCGATATAGTAGGTTCCCTACCACATGGCAAGGACATTGCTATGTTTTTACTCTCAGGGTGGATGACGAGATTTGGTATCCCTGAGTATATTACATATGACAGGGATACCACAATCACTTCTCAATTGTGGATATCATTACTGAATCTTCTGTGCTTCACCCTACATAAGACAACCGCCTACAACCCTGTAGCCAATAGCATGGTTTAAAATTTTCTTCACACACACAAAGAAGCTTTAATGTCCTTCTGTAATAACTCCAACTGGTTTACTCAGCTTCCCTAGGTCCTCCTGGGATTAAAGATCACTCCTAAGGGTACCTGGATGTCTTAGCAAGTGAGATTGTGTATGGAGTGTACCAACCGTGTGTCACACGATCGTACATAAATTATTTTGTATATATTATGCTTGTATCTGCGCTCTTCCCTTGCACTAAAAAGAACCTGAATAATCATGTCTCCGGTTTTCCTCTGTAACATTGTCTGTCTTGTGAACATGAAAAAGCCTGTTGCCTCGAGGTTTTGTATATAAAGGAGAGTGTTCTATAATAAACTACTCAGTTGATTGCTTCCTGCCTTTGAGTCCTAAACTTTCTCTCGGCTGTCACATTGGTGACCCCGGAAGTCGACTCGCTTCCACCGCCTTCTACCCCCACCCCCTCGCCCCGCCCATTCATCGATGGTACTATGGCGGACTCTACGGCAGTTTGCGCTACGGCCGCTCCATTCAAACTTTCATCGTTTGCCAGCGGAGAGGCGTTTGCTTGGTTTCAGTGCGCAGAAGTCCAGTTTCGCATCAGGGGCGTGACTCGCTCAACCACCAAAGCAGATTATGTTCTCGCGGCGATACCGGAGGACACCTTCCCGGAAATATCCGACTGGCTTTGTGAACAAGGAGACACCCCAATAGCGTATGACGCCCTCAAAACATACCCTCTGCAGCAGTACTCACCGTCGCAAGCCGCCCGTGTAGCAAAGCTTTTTCAGCTCTCGCAACAACCGTTGGGGGACAAAAGGGCTTTGCTTGCCCTCAGGGAAATGACCAGTATCGCTCGCCTTCAACCTGTCGCAGACGGCTCTCCTCATGAGGTGAACCAACTTCGTGCCCTTTGGATACGCCGTTTACCCGGACCTATACGCGCTGCCATACCCGATGTCGATAGTTTTCCCATAAAGGACTTGATGACCAAAGCCGACGCCCTTATGGACAGCCACTTCAAGACCTCCATCAACGCCTCCACCCCTGACGAAGAGGATGCCTATTCAACGTCAACCGAAGCTGACATGAATGCCGTAGGACATACACGCCTACCCCGTGACGGGCCGAAGCAGCGACAAAGCCGCCCACCACCCACCAATCGCTCACGCCCCAACTAACGACTTCTACAGCCACTTACTACCTCCCATCCGCCGCAGTTTTGCTACTACCACTTCAGATTCGGGGTAACCGCGAAGAAATGTACCAAGGATTGTCAGTGGCCAAAAAACGTGTAAGTCATCGCTCGTGGCGGTGGCCTCCCGTGTTTCTGATCTTTTCTTTTTTCAGGATGCAGGAGCGGGCGTGTGATTTTTGGTAGACACGGGTGCTTGTCGTTCTCTTTTGCCAAGGAAACTCTTCAAGGCACGACGTAGTCTGTCTACATCTGCTGACGTCCGCTTGGTAGCTGCCAACGGATCTGCGATACCCACCTACGGTTACGAGAACCTCACATTATCGTTCGAAAACGGTAAACTCAATTGGAGGTTTATCGTTGCTGACGTCCTATTGCCAATCCTGGGTGCGGATTTCCTCTCTCATTTCCACCTTCTGGTCGATGTCCCCCACCGACGATTGGTCAACGCAGACTCGTACTTGTCGACACCTCTTCAACCCGGGGCCCCCTCTAACCTCGCTCTCCACATCAGCGCATCCGCGGATGCCTACGCCCACCTCCTCACGTCGTACCCAGAAGTTTTCCGTCCAGAACTACGCCAAACGCCCACGGTTCCTGCCAAGCACGGTATTTATCACTATATTAAGACGACGGGACCCCCAGTCTTCGCAAAATTCAGATGTCTGGCACCGGAACGATTGGCAGCCGCCAAACAGACGTTCGTCGAAATGGAGGAAATGGGCCTTTGCCAAAAGGCCTCCACCCCATGGTCGTCAACCTTACACATCGTTCTGAAGAAAGACGGCTCCCTCCGTCCGTGCGGGGATTACAGGCGCCTGAACATGCAAACAGAACCGGATCACTACCCCCTCCCAAACATTGCCGACATGACCTCCTACCTGCACAAAGCAAAGGTTTTCTCTACGCTCGACCTCCTGAAGGGGTATTATCAGGTGCCTATGAACCCAGAAGACATACCCAAGACCGCCATCACCACTCCGTTTGGTACATACACCTTCAATTACTCCTGTTTTGGCCTTCTTAATGCTGGGGCCACGTTTCAACGTCTCATGGATGGCTTCTTAGGGGACCTCCCTTTCTGTGTATGTTATGTGGATGACATACTTGTGTTCTCCTCCTCAAAAGAGGAACACCTCCGTCACCTGCGCATCGTGCTCGACCGCCTGCAACAAAACAGCCTTGTAATCCGGTACGACAAGTGTACCTTTCGCGGCAACGAAGTGTTGTTCTTAGGGCACCGCATCACTCGTGAAGGAGTCTATCCCCTCCCTGAGAAGGTAGCAGCCGTTCAGGACTTCCCCGTGCCCTCGACCGTCAAAGCTCTGCAGGAATTCTTGGGTATGATCAACTATTATCACCGTTTTCTGCCAGCCATTGCCGGCACTCTTGCTCCCCTCTATGCCTCCCTCAAGGGCAAGCCAAAGGACCTGAAGGGGGGTCCCTTTCAAGATACAGCATTCTGCAATGCAAAGAAGCCCCTATCAACTGCTGCGTCTCTTACTTTTCCTATCCCACATGCCCCTCTCCTTCTCTCCACCGATGCCAGCGACGTCGCTATTGGTGCAGTACTCGTGCAGGTGGTCAACGGCTTGCCCTGCCCATTGGCCTTCTTCAGCAGAAAACTGTCCAAGGCAGAATCGGGTTATTCTACCTTCGATCGAGAATTGCTGGTGGTGCACTTGGCTGTCCGTCACTTTCGTCATTTCTTAGAAGGTATGCCCTTCGTCATTCGCACGGACCACATGCCTCTGGTGCACGCCTTCACTCGACAGTCTGACGCCTGGTCCGCCCGTCAACGCCGACATCTCTCCGCCGTGGCTGAATACAATTGCACCCTTCAATACGTCCCTGGGAAAATGAATCCTGTTGCCGATGCCCTGTCAAGAAACACGCTGGATGCCTTTAAACTGGGATTGGATTACAACGCCCTGGCTGAAGCCCAACGACAGGATCCAGAGTATCAAGCATGTAGGACATCCTGCACGTCCCTCCCTTGAGAAGACTTTCCCCTCGAAGACTCCAACACCACCCTCCTCTGTGACATCATTACTGGTAGACCGCGACCTTGGATTCCTGCTCACATGCGAACGGCAGGTGTTTGATTTCATTCACGGCCTTTCACATCCCTCGTGCCGTTCTACTGCACAGCTGCTGAAGGCAAAGTTCATTTGGCACAGCATTTCTAAGGATGCTAAGGATTGGGTTCGCGCCTGTACTTCTTGCCAAACTTCCAAAGTACATCGACACACGGATTCAGGAGTGGGCACCTTTCCTCAACCTCTGCGTCGTTTCGCAAACATTCACGTCGACGTTGTAGGCTCCCTACCCACATCACAAGGACATCGTTACCTGTTTACCGTCATCTACCGCTCCACTCGTTGGCCTGAAGCCATTCCCATGGAAACTGCAACGTCCGCTTCATGTACATTTGCCTTACTCTCTGGATGGATTGCAAGATTTGGTATCCCTGAGCATATTACTTCTGACAGGGGAACCACTTTCACCTCTCAATTGTGGACATCATTAGCGAATCTCCTGGGCATCACCCTACATCAGACAACGGCCTACAACCCCGCTGCCAATGGAATGGTTGAACGTTTTCATCGCACCCTCAAAGCAGCTTTGATGTCCTGCTGCAAGGATTGCAACTGGTTTACTCAGCCTCCCTGGGTCCTCCTGGGACTAAGGACCACTCCTAAAGACGCCCTCGACGTCTCGGCAGCTGAAATGGTGTATGGCGACCCGTTGGTCGTCCCTGCCGAATTTTTTTCCTTCTACGACCTCCTCCGACGATCTCCAGCGCTAACGTCACGTCGTGGGAAAATTTACTCCGTGCCGCCAGACTTACAAGCCCCAAGCGAAGCATCACATACCAACGGACTTGCACTCTGCAACGCACGTCTTCCTGCGCAACGACACTAGCAAGCCACCGCTAACGCCCCCTTACACGGGCCCTTTCCTTGTGATCCAACGCAGTCCGAAAGCATTCCTACTAAACATTCGTGGCAAAGAAGACTGGGTCTCCATTGATCGTCTAAAACCTGCTTATCTTTTGCCAGATGACCCGCATACAGTTTGCCTCTCTAGATCAGGGCGCCCTATTTATCATGTACAGTATGTCATTTTTAAGGGGAGAGCCATGTACCAACGGTGTGTCACACGATCATACATAAATTATTTTGTATATATTATGCTTGTATCTGCGCTCTTCCCTCGCACTAAAAAGAACCTGATTAATCATGTCTCCGGTTTTCCCCTGTAACATTGTCTATCTTGTGAACATAAAAAAGCCTGTTGCCTCGAGGTTTTGTATATAAAGGAGAGTGTTTTATAATAAACGATTCAGTTGATTGCTTCCTGCCTTTGAGTCCTAACCTTTCTCTCGGCTGTCACAGGAGACTCATTAGTCGTCCTTGCTGATGTTTTTTTCTGTCAGCTACCTCCCCCGACAATCTCCAGAGCCTACTCCATGCTGACAGACTTATAAGCCCCAAGTGAAACAAGCCATACTGAAAGATTTATACGCTATTGCACAAATCTTCATGTGCACTAGCAAGCTACCACTGACAACTCCCTACAGGTCCCCTTTCCCCATGATCCGTTGCACACCGATGGCTTTCTTAATTAACATTCGTGGCAAAGAAGACTGGGTCTCCAGTTATCTCCTAAACCCTGCCTATCTCCTGCAAGAGGACCCACCTACAGTTTGCCTTGCCAAAGCAGGGCGCCTCTATCACACGTATGTAGGGGGGGGGGAGGCGGCAGCCATGTACTGCTCGTGATTCATGAATACGCATAAAACATAATTTAATGCTCTTTTACTTTATATCTCTCATTATATATATATATATATATATATATATATATATATATATATATATATATATATATATATATATATATATATATATATATGTATATATAAATGTATTTATGTATATATATATATATATATATATATATATATATATATATATATATATATATATACATAAATACATTTATATATACATATATATATATATATATATATATATATATATATATATATATATATATATATATATATATATATATATATATATGCATTTATGTATGTATATATACACACACACACACACACATATATATATATATAT
>NC_090728.1:3105549-3108049 GCF_036898095.1 Palaemon carinicauda
TATATATACTTACTTACTTACTCCGGTGGTATTTAGGCCACATTTTGACCCATGACCGCTCGTGATAGGATTCTCCACTCTTCTCTTTCCTGTGCCTGATGGAACCATTCATTTGGTTTTCCCCAGAGATTCTTACATCTTCCTCCAACCATCTTCTCCAATCTTTTCTTGGCCGTCTTACAGGCCTTCTTCCAGCAACGTTACCCAAGAATATCCTCTTTGAAGCTCTATCTTCATCCAAACGAGCCATATGTCCTGCCCATTGGAGTCTTCTTGATCTATTTACATCACATATATTTGGTTGGTTAGTAATATTTCTTATTTCTCTGTTGTGTCGTCTTCCCCATCCATTTATTTCTTGGTCATATATCGGCCCCTCTATTCTTCTCAGAATCCCATTCTAAAAAGCTCCAAATGTTTTCTCTGATGTTTTTGTTTGAGACCATGTCTCGCATCCATATATCAAAAGTGGTCTGATAACTGTGTTATATATTCTCAATTTTGTTTTGCGGGAGATTGATCGTCGTTTAAAAAAGGTCTGTAAGGCTGAAATAACATCTGTTGGCTGCTACAGTCCTTGCTGTAACTTTTTCAGCCTTTCCAGCCTTCTGCGACATAATAGTACCCAGATATTTAAAGGACTCTATTTTCTCAATTCTGATTCCTGCAAGATCTCCATTTCTTGCAATCGCAGTGTTCATGCTACTTCCATAATTTTAGTTTTGCCTTCATCTATATCTAGTCCCACCAGGTAAGCCATTTTTTTGGACTGTGTTGTTAGGTTCTCCACCTCCCTGAGGTTGACCTATGATATCTATGTCATCATCATATCTTAAGCATTTGACCCTTACGTTATTAAAAGTGACCACTTCTGGCCTGGCAGTTATGCTTCTTGCTACCTTTTCCATTACCAGGTTGAAGAGAAGGGGGATAGGATGCATCCTTGTTTTAGGCCGCTTTTCACCTGAAAAGTGGTAGCATATCTTGAGAAGCGTCTAACTGAGCATAGGGTATTTTTATAACAAGTTTCCGTTACCCTTATGAGTTTTGAGGGTATTCCGAATTTTCTAATTATATTTTACATTGATGTTCGGTGCATGCTGGCATATGCCTGTTTGAAGTCTATGAATAAGTGGATTTGTTGTTTATTATATTCCCAGTATTTTGTATGACTTGTCTATGGGAGAATATTTGGTTAATGGTAGACCGTCCAGCTCGGAAACCACGCTGATATTCTCCGATTATACTTTCTGCATAGGTGGTAAGTCAGTGGTATTTAATTATGGTAAATATCTTATATGCTGTAGGTAGTAAATAAATACCTCGATAATTACTGCAGATTAATCTGTTTCCCTTCTTATGTATCGGGATAAAGATTCCTTCCTCCCACTGATCTGGAGTAATTTCTTCATTCCAGATTGTCACCATCAGATCATGAAGTTTTTTTTTAATCACTTCACACCCATATGTCCAAAGCTCTGCTAGGATGTTATCATTACCCGGGCTTTTATTATTTTTCAAACTTTTAATTGCTTTATAGGTTTCCAATCTAGTGGCCGGATGCAATTCTAATTCAGGACTATAATAGGTCTCCTCATTAATGGGATTTACTGGGTCAGGTCTGTTCAGTAGTTTCTTAAAATACTGTTCCTATATCTTTATCACATCCTCGTCTCTCGTGAGTATTTCTCCATATTTATCTTTAATCATTTGAGTTGCAGCTTGGTAACCACCTTTTAGTTTGTGGACTCCTTGGTAATGTTGTCTGATTCTGCCTCGTTTTCTGTTTTCATCAATTATGTCAAGTTCATCATTCAGTTTTGGTAGCTTTTTCCTTCTTAAAACTCTATTTACATTTCCGTTTTCCTGTCGGGATTTCTCTCTCCAGCCTTTGTCTCTTGGGGCTTGTAATACCTTGGCTCTAACTTGTTTCCTGCTCACCACCACGTCTCTGCATTCATTATCATAGCAGTGGGCATTTCTTCTTTCTTTTATGTAGCCAACTTCATCCTTTGCTTCCTTCTTGACTGTTTCTTCATTTGCTTGCCATTTTGTATTTACATTTTCAGCATCTGCATCATCGTCTAACATCTCTAGCATTTGAAGTCGGTTAGTGAGCTTCTTTTGAAAATTGTTCTTTACTGCCACTTCTGTCAGCTTTTCTACATCATACCTATTTCTTTTTACTACTTGTTATGATTATTCTTGTGTACAGTGTCACAGTCTGCTCCTCGTAGACTTCTGACGTCTTATAGTGACCTGCGGTGTTTTCTGCTGAAAAGAACATTGTCAATTTGATTGAAGGTTCTACTGTCAGGTGACTTCAATGTATGTTTATGGATATCTTTGTGGGGGAAAAGAGTTCCACCAATTATCAGGTTGTTGGTGATAGCAAAGGGTACCAGTCGTGTTCCATTGTCATTTGAATGTTCATGTAGGCTTTCACTTCCAATGGCAGGTCCATGTGCGTCTGTCTCTCTGCCAACCTTTACATTGAAGT
>NC_090728.1:3110549-3130549 GCF_036898095.1 Palaemon carinicauda
ATAAACACGTGTTACAAACTCACTAATCAGTTATCATAGTGGAGATGGGTTGATTTAAGTATAAGAACAGATTCCTGAATTCGACAGGGATATGTACGGTGGACTTGTAATAAACATTTACGTGTCTTGATAACATGGTTGGTTAGAGTCCCTTTAGGCAGGTTTTCCGCTATGATGCATAGGTTCTAATCTTTGCCCAGCCAGAAGCTGTTATCATAAAGGAATTTCCAGTGGAAATGAATTTCCAAACGTAGAATTCAATTTTAAATACCATTGTGGTTGATATATACATTAATTAAAATTACGAATGCTAGTGATATGCTCTATATTCATCATAAATAAACATTTATTGCAAACTAGCTAATCAGCTATTATAGTGGGGACGGGTTAATTCAAGTCTAAGAACAGATTCCTGAATTCGACAGGGATACGTAAGGTGGACTTGTAATAAACGATGTGTCTTGATAGCATGGCAGGTTAGAGTCCCGGCAGTCATGGTTTCAGTTATGCGGCATAGGCTCGAATCATTGCCACGTCAGAAGCTGTTATCATAGATGAATTTCCAGTGGTAATATATTCCTAATGTGAAACTCGATAGTAAATGCCTGTGTGGTTGATATTTGCATTGATTAAAATCACGAAGGTTAGTGATATACCGTATATTCATCATAAATTGACACGTGTTGTAAATTCACTAATCAACTATCATGGTGGAGATGGGTTAATAGAAGTCTAAGAACAAATTCTTGAATTTGAGAGGGATACTTACAATGGACTTGCAATAAACTTGCATCTCTCTCGATAGCACGGATGGTAAGAGTCCTTGCAGGCATGGTTTTCGCTATGAGGCATATGTTCAAATATTTGCCCAGCCCGAACCTTTTATCATAAATAAATTACCAGTAGAAATGAATTCTAAAAGGTAGAATTCGATAATATATGGCATTGTGGATTATATTAACATTGATTAAAATCATTGAGGGTTAGTGATATACAGTATATTCATAAAAAATAAAAATGTTACAACTCATTGATCAACTATCATGGTGTAGATGGATTAAATTGATTCTAAGAAGAGATTCCTGAATTCGAAAGGGATATGTACAGTGGAATTGTAATAAACTTCCATGTCTCTTGTTAGCAAGGTTGAATAGTCCTAGTAGGCATAGGTTCCGCTATTACCCATAGGTTAGAATCTTTGCCTAGCCATAAGCTATTATCATAAAGGAATTTCCAGTGGAAATATATTCCCAGAGGTAGAATTCGATATTAAATGCCATTGTGGTTGATATTTACGTTGATAAAAATCATGAATATTAGTAATATACAATATATTCATCATAAATAACCCTGCGATACAACTCAAAAAACAGCTATCATGTTGGAGATGGTTTAATATAAGTCTAAGAACAGATTCCTTAATTCGACAGGGATACGTACAGTGGACTTGTAAACAACTTTTATCTCTCTTGATAGCATGGTTGCTTAGAGTCCCTGCAGGCTTAGTTTCAGCTATGACCCATAGGTTCGAATATTTGTCCAGCCAGAAGCTTTTTCTATAACTGAATTTCCATTAGAAATAAATTCCAAAAGGTATTATTTGATAGTAGATATCATTGTGGTTGATATTTGCATTGAATAAAATAACTAATGTTAGTGATATACAGTATATTCATCATAAATAACCACGTGTAGCAAACTCACTAATCAGCTATCATGGTGAAGATGGGTTAATTTAAGTTTAAGAACAGAATCCTTAATTCGTGAAGGATATATACGGTGGAACTGTAACAAGCTAAATCTCACCTGAGAGCATATTTAGCTTGAGTCCCTGCAGGCATATTTTCGGGTAATAGGCATAGGTTCGAATCCTTGCGTAGTCAGAAGCTGTTATCATCAATGAATTTCTAGTTGATAAACATTCCATAATTTAGAATTCGATATTAAATGCCATTGTCATTGATTTATACTTAGATTAATATATATATATATATATATATATATATATATATATATATATATATATATATATATATATATATATATATATATATAAACATATATGTATATATATATATATATATATATATATATATATATATATATATATATATATATATATATATATATATATATATATATATATACTGTTTATATATACATAATTTCCATTAACCTTATTTTGATTCTCTAAAAATCTTCACAGTCTATGAATGAAAACTTTGTCATTTTTAGCTCAGGCGTTGGCTCTTTTCAGTCGACCTATATAAAAAAAAAAGAATTTATGATAGAATTAGAATCTTGCAGAATGAGTCGTACAAAACTCTAAATGCAGTAGGTAGGTTAATGGAGTGATGGAATGCCAATTGGATTGGATTATTATTATAAGGTTGGGAATGAATTGATTAAATTATATATATATATATATATATATATATATATATATATATATATATATATATATATATATATATATATATATATGTATATATATATATATATATACATATATATATATATATATATATATATATATATATATATATATAAATATATATATGTGTGTATATATATATATATATATATATATATATATATATATATATATATATATATATATATATATATATATATATATATATATATACTTATATATATACCATCATCATCATCATCATCAGCATCTCCTCTTACGGCTATTGACGCAAAGGGCCTCGGTTATATTTCGCAAGTCATATCTATCTTGAGGTTTTATCCAAATACTTCCCCTTCATCATATACTTCACGCTCCCGAATCCTCAGCCATGTAGGCTAGGATATTTTAACTCTTTTAGACCCTTGTGGAGCCCAGCTGAACGATTGGTGAGCTAATCTCTCTTGTGGTGTGCGAAGAGCATGCCCATACTAGCTCCATCTACCTCTCATCATGATCTCATCCGCATATGTCACTCGAGTAATCTCTCTTATAATTTCATTTCTAATCCTGTCCTGTGGTTTAGTGCCCAGTATCCTTCAGAAGGTTATTTTCAAAATGTTCTAAATCTATTGGTGATTGTTTCATTGACATAGCATGACTCATGTCCATATAGTAACAATGATCTCACTAAACTGATATATAAACTAATTTTCATCTGTAATTTCGGGAGATATGATTTACAGATTTTACTTAACCTAGCCATTCTCTGACTTACTTTTCTCAATCTTTCACTAAACTCTAATTTTAAAGACCCTCTATTAGAGATCATAGTTCCTAAATACCTAAATGATTCCACCTCATTAATCCTTTCTCCTTCCAATGATATTTAATCTTCAATTACATGCTCAATACTCATCATCTCTGCCTTTCTTCTATTTATCGGGAGCCTACCCTTGTGTGATATTTCATGCATTCTGATAAGCAAGCATTGCCGAACCATTTCCTGTCACCAATCCAGTCCAATCCTTCTCCACAATCTTCGACTGTTCTACACATTACAAAAACCATGAAGAGGATAAACCACATAGATGACAACACATACCCTTTGAGTACTCCGCTGTTCACTGGAAATTCATTTGATAAGTTTCCATTAACATTAACTTCGTACTTGCTATGGTCATGAACAGACTTAATCAAATTTACCTATTTAAGAGGCATTCTATATTTACGCAGGACTTTCCACAAAACTGGCCGGCGCACTCTATCAAAGAATTTTTCATAGTCCATAAAATAAATGTCATCAAAGGTAGATTTCTATATTCTACGCATTGCTGTACAACATGTCTCAAAATTAAAATTTGGTCAGTGCAAGTTCAACCTTTTCGAAATCCTGACTGTTCATCTCTCAGCTTTTCAGCAATCTTTCTCTCCAGACTCTTTATAATAAGCATATTGTATATTTTCATAACAACTGACATATGTGTTATGCCTATTCAATTATCACAATTAGTCAGGTCTCCATTTAGTGCCATTTTCACTAACACTTTTAACTCCCAGTTATCAGGTTTTGCCTCTTCATGCCAAATTCAACAAAATAATCTTGTAAGAATTCTGGGGGTCACTTCATTGTCGGTGTGACGGGGCGAGAGAGGGTTATGACTCAAAGACAGGATGAAAGCAACTGAGTGAGTTTATTAGAGAACACTCTCCTTTATATACAAAAGCTCAAGGCAACAGGAAATTTCCTGTTCAAAATCGACACCGTTACCTATGGAAAAAACAAACATGTTTATTCAGGCTCTTTTTAGTGTGAGGGAAGAGCGAAGCTACAAGCATAATATATACACAAAATGAATTATGTACGATCGTGTGACACATGGTTGGTACATCGGCCAGTGATCCTCTTGGCAGTTATTCCATCGTATCCAAGGGCTTTCCATATCTTCAGTATTTCAATGATAGTTTCGACTTCAAAAATACTAAAATAATTTATGGGCACATCAAGGTCTTCATCAGCTTCCGGTATGTAAATCAAATTACTCCCTTTGTATCTCCTATTCATAACCTCATTACAGTGTTGCATCCAACATTGTCTTCCTTTCTCTTCTGTTTTTATAACAGATCCATCTCTTCTTTATATATATATATATATATATATATATATATATATATATATATATATACATATATATATATATACATATATATATATATATATATATATATATATATATATATATATAGATATATATATATGTATATATATATATATATATATATATATATATATATATATATATATATATATATATATATATATATATATATATGTCTGTGTGTGTATGTGTGTGTGTGTGTGTGTGTGTGTGTGTGTGTGGTGAAAGGGTTTGTATATGACCATGATCAGATTGGTTATATAAGAGCGATCAGACGAAAATATCCTACTATCACCATTCCTAAGTGCCTACCGTGGTGAAGAAAACTGGCTAAAATCCATTCATGAATTGACATGTCTAAAGCCATTGTCGTGTACTGGACTAGAAACGGCAGTATTTATTGTTGTTGTTATTATTGTGTATGTCTGCGTTTGTACGATTATGAAGCTAAACATATCATGTATCAATAATAAAACGTCAACATTCCTGATACAGTTTGCAGAAATAGTGGATAAGCGTTGTTCATAGGTTTCTATTTAGTACTAAATCTTCTGTTTCACTTTCTGAACATGTGCATGTATGATGAAAAGCTATTCACTTGTTATGTGGAGTTTTGTCATTGAAAGATATTGGATCATAAAAAATATATTTCACGCTAAAATAATGTTTCTTAAAGAAAACTAAAAAGGTTAGTATAGCATGAATGCCTCGGCTCACCATATCTCCCATGAGTCGCGGGACTGACAGTCTGATCATTAGATGCTTATTGAATCATCATTTATCTTCCAAACATAACAATTAGTACCGATTCAGAAATGAAAGGAAATACAGACCTATACAGCTCATACCCCGGAAAAATAATAGAGAGAGAGAGAGAGAGAGAGAGAGAGAGAGAGAGAGAGAGAGAGAGAGAGAGAGAGAGAGAGAGAGAGAGAGAGAGAGAGAGAGACGTTCTCTTTTAGATTCATTCACGTGAATTGGTATGATATTCAATACAAATGATCTTTATAAAAAGCGGGTATGATAGACACTATTACATAGTTCTATCTTGTAATGAAAAAATATTTAGAGAAAATAATTTTCATATAAAGATAAAAACTAATCCTTAACTAGTTTTAAGCAACTCAAATGAGAGTAACTTGGTTGTAATATCCTGGATAGGTTTCGTGTTTTCATCAACGGATTCAGATGCGGATTCGACCCCTTCTTAAAAATTACTTTTGAAAAATGTATTTGTTCATCATCCTGCTTTTCTGTTTAAAAAAAAAAAGAATACCATAAAAAATACTAAAAACAAATGAAAAGTGAAATAAACCCGATTTCCAGTTTAAAAGATGTATTAAAAATATATGAAAAATTTAATTTCAGAAAAATACAATAAAACTTATAAGATATAAAAATACACACAGATAAAAAAATTGGAGAACATCATAGAAATGTTGGGGAATAATCTGTAACAGCCAAAAGAGTCGTTGAACCCACATTGGTTATGATCGGAAATGAGGGGGAAAAAAATCTGGCTAAAATAGTCATAAAGATTTCACAAGTTAATGGGACTAGTTCATGAATTATCATCTGGGTGCAATATGTAAGAAAAATTATCCTATCATCGTAGAATCGGAATACAAGAGAAAATTGGAGGTAAGATGTTATTCATTGATCTCTAAGGTTATTTTTGCCATTCTAGTTTCACCTAGAAATTTCTGATAGAAGTCATTGAATCTACTATAAAATATGACATTTTTGCATAAAATATGGCAAAATATCACAAATTATATGAAGAAAGAGAATTTATAGAGTTATCTAACTTACCCTTCGGCTATGATAACAAAATGACAACAGACGACAACAACTACAGCCAAACGGCCACCTGAAATGGAAGAAGGGTACGTCAATTTCAGCGTGTTATAAAATTATATAAATGTTTGTGTATTCGTTTAAAGCTTTTATGCAACACTTTTTTCGTGTTTGAACAGTATTTTGAAATCATATAATGAAAACTCTGAACCCCCAAATTTATTTGGGAAATAGAAATAAAAATGGCAAACAACCCTTAAAATGCAATATTTTACGTTAAAAAAATATGGTTGTTATGCATATTGTGATTGATTGATTGATTGATTTAAAGTTTTCAGGCATCCTGACACCTAAGGTCATTGACGCCGGGCATATTGTGAAGATCAATTTTTTTCTTTTTATCCAAAAAATTATCAAAGTATTTTTCATCTCAATGAAATTGAATTAGCATTACAAAAATGAGGTAGTATTGAAATAAATTCGCAAAAATAAGTAAAATACACATTTTTACGTAAGATATGGATGATATGCCTTTTTTTTTTATAAAAAATATCATATTTATGCAAACACTTAGTATTAAAAGGATGTATCATTTTGGAACTTACAATGATGTTTAATTGCAGTTTAGACACACCAGAGTGATGATACAGGCAAAAAGGCTTCCGGCATTGCACACAAAATGTGATTGTCTTGTGGTCTCCCTTAGCAGGGCATCTTTGGTATTAGAGCATTGTGTGGCCACAGGGGAGCTGAGGTTGAATCTCACGTTCAACAGATTTAGGGTTCTGGCGGCCGATGTGGTAACGTCCCTGACTGATGAACGCCAGACAGCGGTTCGAGTCCCGCTCAGACTCGTTATTTTCTTTGTTCGCTGCAACCTCACCATCCTTGTGAGCTAAGGATGAGAGTTTGGGGGAGCCTATAGGTCCTTCTACTGAGTCGTCAGCAGCCAATGCCAGGCTCTCCTTGGTCTTACCTTGGCTGGGGAGAGGTGCTTGGGGGCTTATCATATTTATATATGGTCAGTGTCTAGGCCATTGTTCTGCTCGATTGGGTAATGTCACTGCCCCTTGCCTCTGCCATACATAAGCGGCCTTTAAACCTTTAAACGTGTCCCCCATCAGTACACGAAGTGTCCTAGACAAGTGGATGGACGTGTAGAACCTATAACTTACCAGGGGAGCACATGAATCAAAGGCCATCTCCTTGAGGAATGATAGCCTTGTCATCAACTTACAGAAAGGCATGCTAGAATAAAGAATATAAGAATTCACTATGATTATATTCAATATCCCAGAAAAGAGACAGTGGCCACCGTCGTGTTTCATGAACACAGTTAACTTTAACATACATCTGGTCAAAAGTGTCTACACCCCTTTTTTGTTGAGTTCTGATACATCTGGATGTAAATGTATTTTTTTTTTTTTTTATGCAGGGATCTCAACAGTTTCGCCTTAGTCCTTAATTGAACATGGCCACTGAGTCCTTCAGGGGTAGCATCTCTCCATAAAGTTCCTTAGGAATATAAGGTCATGAGCGAATGGTGCCACATAGATGCTTTCCTTCATCTGAGAATACCACGACCAGTGAGAGCGTCATGAAGACATTTTATGTCGTGACAGTGTGTCTCCTTCGTTGAAAAGGTTCCACAAAATCAGACGTGGAAACTTCTTAAAGAGTCAACCCTCTAGGCATCACACGCAAACGCAAGCTTAATATCGTTCTTATGGGAAGAAAAAAAATGAATTAGTATGTGGCGGGATGTTGCAAAAACAACCCCCACACCCTTGAATCTTACTTACTTACAATGGTCTCAACAAAACAAACTTTCCCCTTACGTAATCTACAACCAGACTCTTAGACAAAAAGGACATAAAACAAAACATAACCTTACAACTATATTCCTTAAAACTAAAACGCTTTACAAAAAACCACCCACAATCAAAATAACAACACTTAAAACTAATCACCATTCAAATAAACCAAAAGAAAAAAACCTTACAAACTTAAAACTAAAACAGACCACAACCAATATGTAATAATTTTATGTATATCTACAGTATATAAGGACACAGACACTTGTCTAAATGGTCCAAACAGTCTTTATCAATGGCACACTGACACAGCTCGGTGGCAAAAACGGTAACCTTTCCACTACAAAAAGCACTTAAGTGGTGAGTGGAGCAATTTATGGCGGTTAATGCGTCGTTGTCATCATCGTCATCATCATCATCATCATCATCAAAATAATCCAAAGAAAATTTCTTCAAACAGGGCAAGTCGCTATCGATTGCATTCAAATTCAAAAGAGCAGTCAGTTCCAAGTCCTTATCATAAGCCAAGTCATCACCAATCAATTCCACATTCAAAGAAAATTCTCTCAAAAAGGAGGAATCACGGCCTGCCAAAATAAAAAAGAAAAACACTTACAAACACTCCTAACTAACTGAATTATCGCACTATAATCAAAGATAAATAATAAATTGTTCCTATCATTCACAATCACTACAAGCAAAGATAAACAAAACTGTACTTACTTTGAATATAAATAATCACTTCCTTGCTGGTAATAAAGAATAATAGTAAATCCAGCAATCACACACACAACCGCCTCCATCAGCAGTCAATCAAAAAAGCATTCGCTCCGAAACATTCACCACTGTCGTAACCTAACTAAAAAATGTAAACAAACAATCTCATTTAAACCAACAGTCTTTCTCACCACAAACGATCGTTAACCTAACTACTTTCGCTCGCTAACACAATCTCTCTCTCTCTCTCTCTCTCTCTCTCTCTCTCTCTCTCTCTCTCTCTCTCTCTCTCTCAGGATTTGGCAGAAACAAAAAATAAAATAAAACAAAAAATAAATCCTCCACATTCCTCCCCCCTTACTTTGCCAAATCCTTCTCACACAACACTTACATTATTTTTTTCATAACCCAGTCGCAGTCGGGAACGGGACCTCTACTCCGAGTAACTGGGCCTCCATATACTCTCTCATTCACTTCTTCCTTATCACAATCATTCGCTACATTAACACTATTCCTATCTAAATCCCTATCATCTAATATATCATGTACAATCCGCGGGTGTGGACGTGTGTTTCGTTGCTCTGTATCGAATCTGGCTTTAAACGGAATCATTGTGTATCTCGTTGTTTATACTATGAAAAATCTCTTCGTGGGTGTTTGCTAGTATTGATATTAGTGAAATATAGTGCTAAAAATCAGTTATTTCCTTGTATGTGAGGTCTGTAGTGAAAGGCCTGACCCAGCATTTTTGCGTTGGGGTGGGGCTACTTGAAAAGTTCATTGAAAAATGATTCAATATGTCCTTCCTTAGAAAACGAAAAGGAAGACGTAATCCCGTGAATGATCTCGATCTATTTGTGACTGAAATCGACACGGTACTCCAAGGAAAAGAGGAAAATATAATGGCAGAAAACATAATGGCAGCAGCTTATGAAGAATGTGATGACGGAGGCAATCATGGCATGTGTGGGCACTGTGAGTCCTATGTCGATGATGGGATACAATGCGATCAATGCCGAAGATGGTACCATGATGAAGTAGCTTGCTCTAATTTAAGGGATGGTATAAGTACTCTTTTAAAAAGCAGGAACATCATTTATAAATGTCCAAAATGTGTTGAGTCTGCATGTGTTGATGACATGACGAGACTAGGCATCATCATAGAAGAGATGAAGGTAAATGTACAACAACAGATGTCTGGTTTTATGGATATGATAACTGCTCAATACATGGATATGCGTCAAGAAATTGTCGAGCTGAAAGAGAAACTTATGGAATACGAAAAAGAGAATGTGACCAAGACTACATATGCAAGTAAGTTGAAATCAAGAAACACTTTGGTTATAAAATCTACGGAGGAAAATAAGAAGGCTTCAGATATCAAGAAAACTATCATGAAGAAGATAACCACGAATGTCGAACAGGTCAAAACCTCTAAACAAGGCCACTTGGTAGTTAATTTTGCGGATAAAACTGGGTTAGAAAAGGCTAAAAACGACTTAGAAGAGGTCAAGAATGACATTAAGGTAGAAGTAGATAAAAAGGATCTACTTAAACCGAAGATCAAGGTCTGCAATATTGATGAAAATGAAGATGATATAATTGCCAGTATAATGGAGAAGAATGAATGGTTGAATGATATATGTGAAAATGAAGAAGACTTTAAATTGATCAGGAAGTTTAAATCAAGACAAAGCGGTAAATTACACGTCATTATAAAGTGTAGTCCAACTATCAGGAAAGTTTTCCGTAAAAGAGATGATAGAGTATATACCACGCTTCGAGGATGCTGTAGTGTAAAATCTATGATTCCTACAATGTATTTCAGTGTTATAAATGCCAGGAATTTGGTCATACTGCTGAAAATTGTAGCAAGACTCAGGTATGTGCCAAGTGTAGCCAGGATCATCGAACCACGGATTGTACTGTGAATACGTTAAAGTGTCATAACTGCACAATGAGGAATTACAATGATACGAATCATAAGACATATGACGATAACTGTAAAGTATACAAGGAGGAGCTTACCAGGATAAAAAATAGAACCGATCATGGAGTCTAGCCCATTGGTTAAGTGTGGTCTGATAAATATTCAATCGGTGGGGAATAAAACCATAAAGATTAGAAATCTTATTAACGAAATGGAATTAGATTTATGCTTATTAACGGAAACTTGGTTGCAGGGAAATATTAGTGATAACTCAAAGATTCAGGAGATGACGCCGTGTACTCATGATTTCTACCACGTACCAAGAAAGGACAAAACTGGAGGAGGAGTGGGTGTCTTTGTGTCGAAAACTTTCTCTAGGGTTTCTATCATGAATGAAATAGTATTTGAAACGTTTGAATATATCTGTTTAAAAATGACAAGAAACAATAAGGTATTGAATATAATATCATTATATAGACCACCAGCGAGTAATATGACTAAATTCATTGAAGAATTTAGTATTCTTGTGGGTGTAGTGGACGATATTAAAAATACATTAATTGGTGGAGACTTCAACTGTTGGGTAGATGATGAAAATGATAATAAGGCTAAAGAACTAAAGGAAGTATTCGAGATGTTTAATTTAATAAACAGTGTTTTGGTATCAACGTCAGTAGGTGGTCATACACTCGACTTGGTCATATGTGGAAAAGACTCAGACCTAATAAAAAACCTTGAAGTAGAACCAGACTTTGAGATCTCAAAAACACATAAACTCATCACCTTTAATGTTAATATAAATTGCACCAGCGTATTGAAAAAATGGATCACATATAGGGAACGGGAAAATTTTGATGCTGAGAATTTTATTGAAGCTAGTGTAGCGCAAATGTCTTGTGTGAACACACAATGTGAACATATGGTAGATATAGAATGTGTTGGGTGCTATACCAAGAAATACAACGACAATTTTGGAAAAATGTACGATACCATGTGTCCCTTAAAGAACAAACAAATAGTGGTACGCGAAAATGTTAGATGGTATAATAGTGAGCTATTAAAGGCAAAAAGACACAGACGTAAGATGGAAGGTAGATGGAAAAGAGCCAAATCCTTACATGCCAGAAATCTATATAATAAGGCCAGAAATGACTATAACATCCTGTTAGAAAAAACAAAAAGAAAATTCTACAACGGCAAATGTAAAAAAACTAATAACATGAAGGACTTTCACAAAAACCTTGATGATTTGATGGGATTAAAGAAAAAAATATGTCTTGCCTGACAATGTTTGTGCAGAGAGTTTTGCTATATTCTTTAGTGAAAAAATTGATAAAATCTATAGAGGCTTCCCCCAAAATCACTTGGAAGGACAGTCAGCTATGCCAGTGAAGGAGGGAAAGAAGTTAATAAAATTTAAGGAAATAAATATGTGAGACTTGTTAAAGGTTATGAGAGAGATGAAGAATACATATTGTGGAAACGACCCTTTCCCAAACAGTTCAATAAGTGAAGCTCCAAACAAACAAGTAGTATATAATATTTACCTGAACATAATTAACCTAAGTATATCACAATCCTGTTTTCCTAGCTGTGAAAAAACTACGTTGATCAAACCAATTTACAAAGGGAAAGGTGATGTAAACGAGCTAAATTCATATAGGCCAATTTCAAATTTATCCTACATGTCAAAGCTTATTGAAAAAGTCATAAGTGAGCAATTATGGGCGCATATTGACGAGTTAGAGGTATTCCCGGAAAATCAATCAGCCTACAGAGCTAATCATTCTACAGAAAATACTTTGTGCTCAATAATGAATGATATGATAGGTCTTCTTGATGGGGGAAAGTGTGGAATTTTAATTATGTTAGATCTTAGTGCTGCTTTTGACACTGTTGTGCACGAGAACTTACTTGACGACTTAAAGTCTATTGGAGTGACTCAGGAAGCACTGAAATTTTTGCAAAGTTACTTAGTGAACAGGAAGACTATTGTAGAAGTTTCTGGAAACCGATCCAATGAGAGAATTCTTATGAAGGGTGTACCACAGGGTAGTGTCCTGGGCCCTATCTTGTTTAACATATATACTATCGAGCTATCACACATCTTGAAAAAACAAAAAGTGGGTTTTAAACTATATGTAGATGATACTCAGTTTTACCTCTCAATTTCAACAACACAAGATACAGGGAAGAAAATTGATGAGATAATGACTGAAATAAAAACATGGATGCAGAGGAAAAAACTTAAATTAAATGATGATAAAACAGAATGTATGTTCTTTGGCACAAGGGTGGCTTTGAGGAATTACCAGTTAATTCAAAGTATAAAAATCGGTGATGCTGATGTTGGGATTGTGCCTGTTGTGAAAAATTTGGGTGTACTGATAGACTGTAATTTGTCAATGAAGGACCAAATTGTGAACACAGTGAAAGTGTGTAACTATCACCTGAGAAACATAGCATTTATTAGAAAATATTTAACAGAGGGCAGTACAAAAATTTTAGTGATAAGTCATGTAATATCAAGGCTTGATTATTGCAATTCTCTGTACTACAAATTGCCCAATACACTACTAAGGAAGCTTCAAAATGTGCAAAACCGGGCGGCTAGACTGATAAAAGGCATTAAATTTCGGGAGAGAATAACTCCTGCACTGATCGATCTACATTGGTTACCTGTTAAGGCTAGAATTGAATTTAAAATTTGCTTGTTGACTCACAAAGCACTTACAAGTGATAAGCCTAAATATCTTCGTGATTGCTTGGTCCCCTACCCTGAAGCTACCAGCGCCGCTGTAAGAGTTAGACATGCAGATGACCCACATAGACTATTCGAAATTAGTGTGAATCATGCAATAGGAGGAAGAACGTTCAGTTATGCTGCACCGAGACTCTTTAACGACCTTCCACTCAATGTCAAGAATAGCACAAATGTGGCAGCCTTCAAGAAAAACCTGAAGACTTATCTTTTTAGAAAGTGTTATAATAGTGACCTGAAAACTATTAAGCCTGAATACAAATGCTAGCGAAATAACTGATAACGATACAGAGCAAAATATTAACTGGAAAGGAATTATTTCTTCATACACCAAGGCCCGCCTGAACAGACCTTTAGTGTTTGATGGAGGGCGAGAAATAAACCTCTAAAAGTAAGTAAGTAAGTAAGTTCTCATCTGGCCCTATAATTACACTCATTTCTGTAAACAGTTCATCCATTTCATCAAAAACATTCTCAACTTCAGTAAAAGATTCATTCATGCTACTAATCATTCTCCTATCTCTCACTCTCGCATTCGTCATCCTTTCTTTTACATCACCTAAGGAAAAGCCACACACACTATAGGTATCATTCATACTCAGCCATGATTCATCTGTATTAACACATTTATCTTCCATACACACTTGCACATTTACACCCTTGTCATACTTATTTCTATTCTCACTTTTACTTATAAAATTTCCCTTTCTTTCATCTTTACTTAAAGCTCTTGTATTCTTCCTTTTCTTATATTCTACTAACACCAACTGTTTACCTTCCAGACCTAAGTCCTCATACATACTAGGTTCACCCTTGTTCCTTTTCAACCATTTACTCATCCCATTCTCTTGGATATACTTAGGTACCTCTTTCCATTTACGCAACTGGTTGTGGTGGGCCCTAATTTTTTCCACAATACCACCCACACACAACTTACCCAAAACGTAACTTAATCCACTCGAACCAACTTCTAACACCTCCTAGGGACCTTCAAATTTATCACGCACCTTATTTACATTCATTCTACCCTTTTCAATTACTTCTTTCATCACTCTCTCACCAACTTTAAAGCTTTCAAACCTCTTATTTGCTTTCCTCCACACATCTCTATCATCCTCCGACACACCCAACCTCGGTCTTATTATCTTTTCAAAATTTAACACAAACTTACATGGAGATATACCCGTACTCTTATGCACTGTTGCATTGTAAGCCCACAACGCTCTACCAACATACAAATCCCAATCATTATCACATGTACTCATCATTCGCAAAATTTCAGTTAATGTACTTACAGTCCTTTCAGCCAACCCATTCGCACTTGGCATATAAGGAGTCGAATACACATGTTCAATATCCCATTCTCTTAACATCTGCTCAAACTCCCATCCAACAAACTCAGGGCCATTATCACTTAACATTCTCACAGGCTTACACACACACATCGGCAACATCACTTGACCAACCATTCTTGCAACAGTCTCGCTCCGTTTATCCTTGATGGGTATTGCATAGGTAAATTTACTCATGTGATCAACCATAACAATCATTCCCACATGTCTTCTCGCAGTCACAGGCAACGAAACACAATCAATCACAAACATCTCAAATGGTTCTTTCATACGTAATCTCAAAACAGGCGGATTTGCATGCACTCTCTGATACTTCCCTTTCTGGCAATCTTCACACGTAGTCGCTACATCCTTACATATCTGACTCAACCCAGGTGTAAACAATCTCTCACGCATGCATTCCCATAATTTATTTTTACCCATATGCCCATATCTGTCATGCACTAACATACACATACTTACTGCTGCATGCATTGGAAACACAGGAACATATATATCTTCATCCATTCCTTTATGTAGAAAATAAACATAATTCTTACACACAATAAGTCTCTTACTAACTTTCTTATACACCTCTAAATCAGACGGCCATTCTTCTACCTCAATACTATTCAACATACATTCACGTAAACTTTTAATTTCCTCACATTCATCTTGCATTTCTTCCACCTCCTCTTTAGTTAGTAGATCATCCTCACTCCTCGTAATATCAACCATGCCAACAAAATTCGCCATAAATACACTATTATCTTCTATCACAACTACTTCACATCCATTCTTCAGAAGCAAACCACTACCAATATCAACTGATAAATCATGCAATCTTAAAAAGTCAATTCCTAACAAAAAACAACTAGGCATCTCATTCTCTCCCATTACAATAAAATTATGTTCCACCTCCATACTTCCCAGTTTTACTTTCAAACGCACTTCTTCCCAAACTAGCAAACTTCCTTTACCTATCCCATGAATTCTCACACACGTACATTGCCTTTTCACTTCCCAATTGTACCGCTCTATTTCCTTGATAACAGACATATTCACTAATGACACTTGCGCACCTGTATCAATTAAACTACAGTATTCATTCTCATTTATACCCACATACGTCATCATTCTTCCTTTTACACCATGCATACAAATGTTTACTCTCCTATCAATAGGGTCATCCTTATCACACCCATGGTCATCTTCGCTATCTTCCATGCTCATACCACTCGGATTCAAGTCACTCAGACAATCCTCCTTCTTACTCAACAACTTGCAACATCTTTCATTACATTGTAACCTCAATATATACTCCCTTTCAATCTCTTTATTTGCTCGGTACTGCATCGGACGATTCCACCCAAAATACAAATAAACAGTGACACCATATAACATACTTACTACCAACAATACTTTTGATAACAATTCACCCTCAAGCATACTATCCTCCTCCTTATATGCCATTTCTTTCGATACTTCATTCCTAACACTCATTTTAAGCTCATCTATACTAGCAGGTATATCCCTATTCAAACCCTTCAATTTAACCTTATTTAACCCACACAAAATACATTTATACACCATGTCATCCCCTTCAAAACTTTGTACCACCATTAAATCTTCCGGCAACCTTTCAAAATTACTATCATTCTCGCTACTCTCTTCTATCTTACCATGCATTCTTGACATCGCATCTGCTATCACATTCTTACTCCCAGGTACATATTCTAGCTTAAAGTCAAATTCATTCAAATCCTCTATTGTCCTCGCAACTCTAGCATTCACAGACTCTTTCCTAATCATGTACACTAGGGGCTGATGGTCAGTACGCACAATAAATTTCACACCATACAAAAATACCTTCAACGCTTTCACGCAAAACCTTATCGCAGCCAACTCCCTTTCAATCGTGGAATACTTTTGCTCAGCCTTATTAAAT
Source organism: Palaemon carinicauda (assembly GCF_036898095.1). NCBI lineage: Eukaryota > Metazoa > Arthropoda > Malacostraca > Decapoda > Palaemonidae > Palaemon > Palaemon carinicauda. The sequence goes on from NC_090728.1 coordinate 3,127,420, forward strand.
GCTTTGCTTACATACGCTATCACTCTCAACTGTTCATCTCCGTTTATTCTTTGCATTTGAACCAAGCAACCACCCATACTAATCCCACTAGCATCCGTATATAACTCTAGCATACTCGCATGTTCACTATAATCGGGAAAAGCCAAAGTGACGTCTCTCGCAGCCTCTTCTTTCAAGTTTTCAAATGCTTCAATCATACGCTCATCCCATTTCAGTCTCGTACTATTTCTCTTACCTGTCCACTCATTCAAAGGCTTCCCTATTCCCGAACAATCTCTGACAAACTTCCGACCAAATTCAATTAACCCAATAAAACCTCTCAACTCACGCACTGTATGAGGACGTGGAAACTCTCTCACCTTACTCACAAACTTTTCACTCTTCCTTATACCCGATTCACTCACCACATGCCCAAGAAATTCCACCTCCCCGACCAACCATGTACACTTTTCAAGCTTAACTTTCACACCAACTTCTATCAACCGTTCTAATACTGCTTCAAGCAACTGCATGTGTTCCTCAACAGTCTCACTAGCAATCAAAATATCATCAATAAAAACAGTCATCTTCTGTCTATCAAACCCAGCCAAAACTACATTCATCGCCCTCTGGAAGGCAGCAGGCGCATTAGCAAGGCCAAAACTTAATCTCTTAAACTGATAATGACAATTACTGCTCGAAAATGCTGTAATGGGCCTGCTCCCCTCTGCCAGAGGCATCTGGTAATAGCCCCTAACTAAATCTAACTTTGTAAAAACTTTCATACCATGCATCTTATACACACAGTCAGACACTACATTTATTAGGAAACGTTCTTTAACAGTTACTTCATTCACCTTCCTATAATCAATACACATACGTAAACTTCCATCCGGCTTTCTTACAGGTACAATAGGGCTATTCCAGGCACTCTCACTCCTTTCTATTACACCCATTTGCTCTAACTCCTGGCACTGCTCTTCTATTTCTCTGGCAATAGGCGGAGAAAAATGTCGGGGACGCTGATATATGGGGGTATCATTACTAAGAACTATCTTAAATTCAGGCAGCTTTGATCCCCACACAATCCTCGTCACCGCGACTCAAAACTCTCCGTCTATCCCATAACATCCTATAAAATTGTTCCCTTTCTCCCTCACTTGTATTCTTATCTACATTAATTCTTTCTTTCAAACTTTCATAGTCCCAATCATCATCCAGCTTTATCTTACCCGTCATAACACGTCTCAATTTAACATACCTTTCATCCTCTACATTGACCAACGTATACATACATCCCATGCAATCACCCTCACGTATACCCCGTATTCTCTTCCTCCTTACAGTCGGCAACAAGCTCACATACACCTTCGGCTCCTGCAAATTCAAAATACCATCATACACATGCACACTTGCTTTCACCAAATTACTTGCTTCCGAACCTTCCACTACATATTCACAATTGTCACTATTGGCAATTCCCAGACTATTCGGCCATGCAACTTTTACACTGACAACCTCACTCGCATCTTTTGACAATTTAACACCTTCTTTTGCTATTAACGGCACACCTTTCCATACCTTCGTACATACACTACCATCTTCATTCAAATAAAATTCCCCACAAAATTTACCCTTAACTTTCATCTCTATCATATTTACACTAGGATGTACAATCATACCGCATTTTTTCAAGAAGTTATAACCTAACAACACATCGTATTTGTCATTTACTCCCTCAGCCACATAAAAATCATTATCTTCCATCATCAGCCCCCCAATCATAGCATTTTCACGTAACTTTCCTTGCACAGACATACTTAAATTACTGATACCTTTCACTTCACCTTTACACCCCCTAAATTCACACACATCCCTTACCTTATCGTATGCATTCCTAAACATTAAATTGACACCACAACCAGTATCAATCAGACCAACTAGCTCTATTCCATTAAAATTTACTTTTGCACTCATGCAGTCATAAGCTCTTTCGCCCATCACGTCTTCATGTAGTAAACCTTCACGAACATGCATCAAATTCACTCCGCACACACTCGAGGACTCACCCAGCTGAACCCTCTTACACTCTAGTTTCCCGAACATCCTGGCTGATTTACTCCCTTCTTCCTACATACCCTAGCTACATGCCCATCAGCACCACATTCAGTACACTTACCCCGTGGCTCCTTGCACATTCTAGCATAATGACCATCCTTACCACAATTACCGCAAATCACATTTGTACGATTACTCCGACATCCACTCGCTATGTGCCCAGTCATACCACACCGATAACATTTTATCCCTTTCTCTTTCTTGCACTCACTAATTCTCTGCCCTACCTCACCACATCCAAAACAAGCACCTAGAGCCCATCTACATTCATTCTTCTTATGTCCTACTTTCCCACATCTATAACACTTCTCTTCACGGATACAACTACCTGACCTACCTTGCGGCGCACTAGCACTCCTATCCCTCCAAACCTGATTCCCTTGCCTAAACTCTTCATTTGTCCTTACAGGTATTCCCACATTACTCGCCCTAACACTCCTATCTACTACACTATCAGCTACCCTAATCGGTCCTCTCATAACAGCATCTCTAAAACTAACAAATTCTGGCACACTTTCCTCCATTCCAGTTCTTACACTCGCAGATTTACTTTCTTTCATACACCTATCCAACTCGTAATCCTCAACTATCTCTAAAATATCATCCCATGTCAATCTATCTTTCGTCCACCTCATTTTCTCCTTCCGTTTCAAATTAACAAACTCAGCAACATTCTCGGGTACAGTAGCCAAAAACTTCCTCATTAACTCCTTATTCTCATTTATACCTTCATCCCCATACTTCTTCCTAGCTAAAGTTTCCAACCTACATACGTACATTGATATCGCTTCTCCTGCATTCATCCGTGCTTCATCAAAATCATTCTTACGCTTATACTTAACACTCCCTTTCATACGTTTTACCTGCTCAATTATTCTCTTTTTCACACTTTCATAATCAACGTCCCCTACACTCATTATCACTTCATACATCGTCAACAAATACCCAGTCAAATATTCTCCTAACTCCCTAGCCCAAACTCTTTTACTATCACCATACTTATCCTGACAATACCTCTCATACTCCTTGAAAA
>NC_090728.1:3138049-3143049 GCF_036898095.1 Palaemon carinicauda
TTGAACCTTCTCTCTGGTTAAGGCTTAATTCCCCTTTGCCTTTGCAAACACCGAGTAGTCTGGTCTATTCTTTTTCCCTCAAGAGGTTAACTATTATACTGTAACTGTTTAGTGACTACGTTTCTCTTGGTAAGGGTAGAATAGACTCTTTAACTATGGTAAAAACCTCTTCCAGGAAAAGGACACTCCAAATTCAAATAATTGTCCTCTAGTTTTGGGTAGTGCCATAGTCTCTCTACTATGGTCTTTCACTGTCTTGGGGTAGAGTTCTCTTGCTTGAAGGGTCACTTGGGCACACTATTCTATATTATTTCTCTTCATCTTGTTTTTTTTAAAGCTTTTATAGTTTATATATAGAAGGTGTATTGTAATGATACTACTATTCTTAAAATATTTTATTCATTTTCTTATTCCTCACCCTCACTGGGATATTATTCCAGTGGGATCTCTCGGACTAAAGCATTCAACTCTTCCAAATAATAATAATAATAATAATAATAATAATAATAATAATAATAATAATAATAATAATAATAATAATAATAATAATAATAATAATAATAATAATAATAATAATAATAATGGTTACTTTTATTCTCCATCTTTCACGTAACGGATTAAAGATAGGTTACCTTGGTCTTCCACAATTTTGATATACATTGCTTTTATTATTTTTCAGATGATAAAGACTCCTAAATATTCAACGTTAACATTCCACCTGGAAAACAAATATCACCCTGCGAAAACGTGCGTATGTAAACGTCGAAAACTTGTATCTTTTTTTTTTATTTAAATTTTGAAATCGTCCTCAGTTTGGAGTATGTTTTCTGATATAATGCTTTCATCTTTCATACATTAAAGTAACATTTTATATCGGAATGCGTTATGTACACAGTTAATGAATATTAGTCCTCTCAGTATTAAGAAGATTGTGATATTTGATGGAAATGTTCAAATATTATATCTCATATAATTTGTGGGTATGTTTGCTGTGCATTTATGTTGCAATGATGAAAATGTTTGTTATTCCTAGGAAAAGAAGTGGGAATGGAAAAAGATAAATTTTGTAAAATTCCGATTTATTTTCCTAGGTACATTTGGACAATCTTGGTTTTTATATACATTTGTTGATTTAAAAGCATAGATACGCGAGTAAAAAGGTAACGAATGTCATGCGAGGAACAGAAATAAAAAATCTTTAGTAGACATGTGATGAAAATGGTGATGTATTAAACAATACTTGGTGCTCAAGAAAAAAAATAATTTGTAGTTTGCACATATAGCCACTTTCACTTAAAAGGCCAAAAATAATAAAGATACCACTATTAAACAATCATTTCACTAAACTTTTACATTTGCCATTATTATCCATTATTTTATATAGAATTATCAGGTAAAGCCATTTGATGTACAGTGCAACAAAAGAAATACATTATCAAAATGAACTAACTGCTAGGATGAAGGAAACACTTTAATGGAGGTTTGCCTCTGTTTAAAATATAATAATAATAATAATAATAATAATAATAATAATAATAATAATAATAATAATAATAATAATAATAATAATAATAATAATGATCAGTGTTAATGGTAAAAACAATTATGATGATAGGTATAATAATTTTTATCCTTAATAATATTATCCTTAAAACTTTCAGCCGATAAAAGACTGCATTAAAATAGCCGGTTGAAGTGAAGAACTAAACGATGCCCATATTTGTTGACCTTTTAATATCATATACACTAATTGACAACATGGTAAATGTACATTCCTTTCTAGCATCTTCGCTGTCTATGGATTAAGTACTTTGATGAATTGGATTACATCAACAGAAAAAAATACGATTCAGATTACAGAAATACACAAAACTTTTATGATAACTCTCTACCTTATAGACGTTCTAAAGATAGAAACTATGTAACATGACATATATCGATCAATAGACAACATCACAATTCTGTAGCGAGCAGGTATTAAAAGGTCCTCGAAATTCTGGAAGAGAGCATTGCATATCAAGACACTATAATAATTTGAAGATTACTCCCTAAATGTTAACACTTTCAGTTGTTTTCCTTTGTATCACTAGCGAAACGGAAACCCTGATTGGAAAAACAGAATTGTACAGGCCCAAGGGATCTAAAAAGAGTAGCAGCTATAGTGTAGAAAAGTAAATGGAATTAAAATGGGAATTGTAAAAGTAACAGCTACAAAAAAAATAATAATAATAATAATAATTTTCCACAAGTTTGAACAGATACTGTTTCGTAGATTCAACCCCTTGATAGAGTAAACAACTCCCTAATTTTTGCGCATAATTGATAAAAATAATAGAATCATTTCTGTATTGATCTTTTAAAATAATGAGACCTGCTGTTGGAAATAACTGCATAGCTTTGTAGGTAGTAGGTTGGCCAGAGCACTAGTGATATGAATTAAATAACAAAATGGGAGCTCAGAAAAATTCTGTATGGGCCGCAGGGAATACGGCCGGCGGTTGTCGACCTGTGACCATGTCTCCACATTCCTGGGCTAGGAAGCTAGTTTGATTAGTTTCTTACTGGCGTCATTCATCTGCTTGGCCAGCACAAATGTTCTGAACTCATTTTGTATGTCAACAGTTACACCGGGAAGAAGGGATGTAAAGAGGACAGGAAAGCCGTCATACCCCCAAGCAATGGGTGCTCCAATAAGAACAGCTAGAGTAACCAGTAGTAAGGAGGCAGGAGTCAGTATACGCACAGCCATGGTACCCCTCTTTCAGCCATGGCTGGCGTCAACACTCATCAAGACGATGAACCTTTGTATTTAGTAATTCATTGTCAACTTAGCCGTTCTCCTCTGTCCTATCTCTTCGAGTGTCTTAATCAGAAGTAAATTTATTCCTTTGTTATCTACAACTTGTGAGAAATTATTCTATTAATTGTCTACCTAGAGATATTCATTTGCTATGAAGAAGATTTTTGCTCATTTTATGGCAATTAACTTGAACAATAAATCAGCTTTACGATGTAAAAGTCGTCTATATTCCCCGCTTCTCATTATTGACTGTATTTGCCTCGAAAGTAAGTGACACCGGCCTCCCGTTGAGATACCACAGCTAGAGAGTTACTGGGTCCTAGGACTTGCCAGACAGCACTACATTGGACTCCTCTCTCTAGTTAGGGAACATTTTGTTTTACACATTCACTGAATAGTCTGGCCTATTCATTCTACATACTCCTCTTTCCTCAAACACCTGACAACGCATGAGATTAGCAAAATATTTTTTACTCAAAGAGTTAACTACTGCAAATTAATTGTTTCTGCTAAAGGAGTTAACTACTGCAACGTAACTTTTCAGTACCTACTTTCCTCTCGGCAAACGTGGAAGAAACTCTTTAGCTATGGCAAACAGCTCTTCTAAGAGATGGTCACTCCAAAATCAAATCCTTCTTCTCTAGTCTTGGGTAGTGCCATAGCCACTGTATCATGGCCTTCCACTGTCTTGGATTAGAGTTTTCTTGCTTAAAGGTACACTCGGGCACACTATTCTATCCCATTTCTTTTCCTCTTGTTTTTAGAAGTTTTTATAGTTTATACAATATATGTAAGATCTAATGTGTTGTTACTATCCTTAAAATATTTTATTTAAAATCTTTATTAGTTTAGTTTATTTACTTCGTTGTTTTCTTTCCTCAATAAGCAATTTTTCCCTGTTGGACCCCACGGGCTTATAGCATCTTGCTTTTTCAACTAGGGTTATAGCCTACGTTTTAATAATAATAATAATAATAATAATAATAATAATGATAATAATAATAATAATAATAATAATTATTATTATTATTATTATTATCATTATAATAATAATAATCTACCATCTGGAGTTGAATGGTAAAGACTAAGGTTAAAATGCAATGAAGGGTCAGAATTATGAAAACCTTATAAATCAAAGGAAAACGAGCAAATGGAGTACCTGCAGAACTAATCAGTTAAGTGGCTCTGTGGTGAAGGCAGAGGCTAATGCTGGGCTCACAGCAGACTGTCAACTTACCTTAAGAGGCGTGAGAATGTTTATTTTTTCTTCTTATTTTTCTTCCCTTTTCATAGGGGAAACTAAAATTTGAAAAAGCACCGACACGGGGGTCAGAAGGGCTTACCCATATATTTTTTTTTTTTCTACAAGAAAACACTGATGCAATTACCTAGGATCTGCCAGTAGACTGTAGGAAAAACAAAATCATATTTTTGGTCAATTTTTATGTGGCCAATTACAAAACACAGTAACTATCACAAAATGCGTGTAGGTTTACCTGAAGAATTTACCAAAAACATAGTAACAATATTAATTCTTTGATATAAATTTATTCCAATATTGATCAAGTTGGGCACTCCCCATGAAAGATTAGTTCCCCAAACATTTAACTGGGCTCCACAAGCCACTAGAAGAGTTTAAAGACCTGGACCTACATGACTGGAGACTATAAAGCATGAAGTAGGAGATGATAAATGGAGAAGTACTGAATTAAAAGTTCAAGATAGAGACAACTGGTGAAATCGAACTTAAGCCCCTTGCGCCAATGGGCGTATGAGGAGATGGTGGTGAAGATGATGATGATTGGACTATCAGTTTCACAAGGTCTTCAATTTTTTCTCACAATTTATTATGTCTTTTATTTGTTTTTAAGTTGTAATTTTATGATTAAAATTCTTAACAACCTTTACAGTCTTTATTTCGTCTAATTTCTGGTTTCCAGAAGACAATTACATAATTTTCTTTTTTAATAATCATGATATTTGACTTGGGTTTTAAATTTTGGTGATAAAATGTGAAGATAAAAACCAAATAAAACATAGACGTACTCCATAGACTTAATGATAATGTACTGGTCATAAAAAGCTTGTATATATATATATATATATATATATATATATATATATATATATATATATATATATATAAATATATATATATATATATATATATATATATATATATATGTATATATATATATAT
>NC_090728.1:3148049-3150549 GCF_036898095.1 Palaemon carinicauda
GAAAAAGGCTACCTTTTACAAAGTAGATGCGAACATCTCCCTTTATCCAAGAGCCCCCTAATGGCGGCTCACATCTGCCAGTACCCCATTGAATATGTTAGCAGAGATATATATATTCACATCTTATAAAAAAAGATAATAAAACCACAATATTTTTCAAAACATTCTTCAAATGACTAGAACACCTAACTAAAAAGTTTTTATCAAAAAGCAAAAGGGTATCACAAGTATGTTGGCCAGGTTTTTTTTTTTTTTTTTTTTTTTTTTTTTTTTTTTTTTTTTTTTTTTTTTTTTTTTTTTGTAACACCACTGGAGACACTAAAGATTATCATCTAGACAAGAGCTTCACCAGTCCCATAATACAGCCTAGAATTGAAGTACCTTCGAGGGTGATGAGTTGAGAGAAATTTCCCTGGTGATATTACTGTCTTTAAGCCACCAGGGAAGATCTTTCTGCATTATTTGATCCATCAGAACAATATATAGAGGGAGATCCTATTTGTTAACCAGTGACTCTACAGAAGAGTTTTCTGTTGGACCTTTACTTGAGGCATGAGCCTTTCTAACGATAATGGATAAGACCTTTGTCATAAGAAAGCTGGTACGTTTTCTCTGGTTGTTCTATCTTCATGAACTTGATGAGGTGATTGTTTACAAAAATAATGTTGCTGTTCTTTTGTCGATCTGCTGGCCAAGGCTTTTCAGCCTCCCCTAATTTAATATGATCCTAAAATCCCAACAAAAAAGAATGGAGGCCGTCTTTTTTCTGTAATCAATAGCCTCTTTGAAGAATTTACGTCATTTTTCAAGATACTTAAATAAGTATTTCAAGATACTTAAATATAGTACCTTGGACTTGCACACAACACTGTTGAGGTTGAAATAAAAGTGATTCTAAGAGGTCATTATCTCAGAGTATCTGGAATTATGTATCTTTCAGTTTATCAGAAAGTAATAAAGTTACTGAAGACTGTGTGGGAAACAAACTGAATCAGGAGATAAAGATTTATATCCTACCAACAGACCCAAGATGACTTTGCACCAAGAATAATTGACCGCAAAAGCATCTGGACTGGTCATTCACAAATTCAAAGGCATCCTTCTCAGCAGGATTTCCACTTCTGCCAACAAGATCAGACCTATTTAGAACCATGGAAAATAAATCATGAATGTAATTAGATGGCAAGATATAGGAGACGAACAGCCAGAGAAGGGTAGGAAGTAACAAGTTGGAAAAACATTCATCACCCATGGCTTAGCAAACTGTCACTGTCCAGTTGCATAAAGGTATGACAGTTATCCCCCTGCATATGGCAGTTGGAGAGGTGAACTGTCTGCCTCAGAGTTTCCCCCATTCGTTCTTGTTCCTCCATTCAACCCTCCAACACTGATCCTAGTAAAGGAATAGTGGCTTGACACCCCTCAGGAAAAAGAGACCATTGATGTTTCCAGAATAGTCTGAGACTCTCCACCAATCTACACCAGAAGATATGGTCGTATTGCCACCCCCAAATCTTAGTTGTCGTTGCTTTTGATGGACTGGGATCTTTAAAGGAGACTTCGTGGTGGATCAGGGGTCACAGTTATCAGTCGTCCACCCCTCAAATGCTGCCATAATGTCTCTCTTCAGAAAGAGAGAGGGGGAACTCATTACTGATCCAATCCTAAGAGCAACTCATATATCTGTGCCACCTTGCTAAAGGAGACAAAAAAAAAAATCCCCCTTTTCAACAATCAGTTGGCAAAGTGTTTCGTTTTCTGGTGTGCCAGGAAAGTCAATGCCTTTTCTCTAGGTAACCTGTGGAGCATTGCCATGTCCTTTTGTTTTGGCAATATCATTGAATGAAAAAGTCAGCTGCTTCAGGACAATTTTCAGATGCAGAAAAGGACATATCATCTGCTTTGACTCTATATAGTAAAAGGCTTACCATTGTGATGTACACCGATAGATCAACCAGTACTCTTTGACATACAACTCGAATGTCAAGTCAGTGAGCAAGAAAAGATTCTTTCCAGATTGGCTAGATTAAAATGAGGTCTTAGAATCATAGACCAGAGCTCACCTGGTCTAAGGTCTCCTTGTCTAAATCTGATGGAAAGCTTGAGGTTAGGTGTGGAACTTAAATGATACAAAAGAGCTTGGCAACAACTACAACTTTTATATGCCGTTTAACCATGGCTGCCTTGCAAAGTCTATTGCACTCACGAATAAGTCTAATGATTCCATTAAAAGCTCTCAGACTCGGTGTTCCCTGATTATGCATATAAAGACCTGCTGGCTCCCCACAGGTTATCAGTTCCTAAGTAATTTTGGTCTGAAAACTACCAAAAAGCCCATAAATTCCATGTGGAAAATTAAATCCCTTCATAGAAAATGAATGTTCATAACCAAAAAAAGTTTTAGTGAATGCATACTAAAGAGGGACATCAATGCGTACATGAATGGTCTCAGGGCAGTATGTAGCCCTATCATTCAGCCAATAGCCAAAAGTGGTATCAC
>NC_090728.1:3155549-3173049 GCF_036898095.1 Palaemon carinicauda
TGATCAGCGCCCAAGCCCCTTCTCCATCGAAGCTAGGACCAATGAGGGCCAGGCAAAGGCTGCTGATGACTCAGCAGATAGGCCTATAGGCTCCCCCAAAATCCGTAGCTCACAAGGATGGTTAGGTTGCATTGACCAAAGGAACTAAAGAATTTGAGCGGACCTTGAACCCCAGTCTGGCAATCACAAGGCGAGGACGCTACTACCAGGCCACTACAGCCCTGCAGTAAGATTTCCCTTTCGTCCAGGTATTGGCAAAAATTAGGGTCCAATGTCTTGTCATCTACAGAGTCAAGGAGGTCATCATTGACCTCAATTTCACTCTTATACCCTTGATTTAGGTAACCCACATAACATTGTCATACCTAAAGCTATTAAATCTGGTTGTTAAAACCTTAAAATTGTATAATCTTCAATATCATATTTATAGCATCATAGCTATTTATAAATAAAATATTGTAACTAGAAGTAATTACATATTAAACAATATTAATATTACAAAATATATATATATATATATATATATATATATATATATATATATATATATATATATATATATATATATATATATATATATTTATCATCTAAGATCCTAAGTCATAAAAAGAGGAAAATTACACTACAAGTAATCATGCATTAATAGTTAATATTATTGACATGACTGTCTACTAAGCTACTGAATAGGCTATTAGAAGTAAATATATACTGCTATGCTATACCAGATTCTAGAAGAGTGGATGTTATTATTATTTTTCTCCTACAAACTCCATTTAAGAGGACAGTAGAAGTGATTATGGGCAATGTCTAGGACTTGTGATCTGTTGATTGGGAGTTCGACCCCAGTCGAGCGTGATACCCTTCATGACTGTCCTCACCTCACCATTTTTGTGAGCATGGGTTGTCGGATTTGCAGGTGCCTGGTCCTCCCTGGTACTAGGTTGCGTTGATAGGGGCATAGTCGCTAGTCATATTCATGTATGATCAGTCTCTATGATACTGTCCTGTCATTTGTCTCTGTCACTTATGAATAACGATTAAACATTCAAAGTAGGCTATATTTTCAAATAATGAATATTATTATCATTTTTCTGTTGCAAACTACTGGAAATGCTGCTAGAAGTAATTGCGTATGACTATGCTACTAAAATTACAAAAAGCTTATATAATTGTCATTTCAGTTCTATATACTCCACTTTCTTGATGAAAAGGACGCTAGAACTCAATACATATCACTAGGCGATATCCATAAAAACAATCACTTAACATATTTCCCCTACAATCATATATGTTCATCATACATGTTCATCATATACATGTTCATCATGTGGGTCAAAATGAAGACCACTTTATCCCCGAGAGCCATGGTTTTATTAATAAAGTCCTTACAGGCAAAGCATTGTTCTAGGAGACTAGGCTATAAAGCCCGATGTTAAGAGGTACACTGAAACTTAGTTACTTTCACACTGATTTCCAAGCATGTTTAAAAACTACTGTATATCACACAAATGAGCTGAGTAGCAAGAAGATGAAAGCCATTAATGGCTGAAAAATATTGCATGATTAGAATTGTAAAGATGATGAAAAATATTGTGTTTGAAGGCTATAAGCTCGCCAGAGAATTAAACACAAGTTCAGTATATTAAAAAAAGAAATGCATAAACACCATTTTGAAATTATGTATACTTTTATGCATTTAGGCAGGGTATTGAGATATGTAGAATTGCTTTCATCTAGAGATAGGCTTGGGAAAGGGATATTGGAAATGTTTGCTGAAGAAAACAAAATTTTCAAGTCACTGGTGTTAACCCTAGGGATGACTAATTGGAACAGGCTAAAGGGAAAATTTCACACTCCCATTAAGGAACTTTGGTTTTCTTTAGCCATTATACAAGGAAGAACGCCCCTCTCAGGTAGTGATTATGCCATAGGGGAACAATAAGCAGTGTACATTATTAATATATGTTATAGATGGACCTATAGCATTCTGTAATACAATCTGTTTTTTTTTTTTTTTTTTTTTTTTTTTTTTTTTTTTTTTTTTAACCATGTCTTCACATGAGTTTTGCCTCTCCTGTAACAGATGAATGTAGTAATTCGTGTCCTGCCTACTTGCTGGATATCACTGTCTCATGCCAAAGACAGGCATGTACAACCACTTCTTAGTGAAAATGAACTTTCATTACATAAGGTCTTAGATGGTCAAATGTTGCTCAGCAGCCATGAATAATCTACGATCCATGTTTGAGGGTTGTTGCAATGAGTTTACAGTAAACTCCCATGCCTTAGGTTGACCATAAATGTGATATCTCACAAGAAAATAAAAAGCTTTGCTTCTGTAATATCACAAAATTAAAGAACATGTTCTTGGGGAATGAAACTTCTGCTGCAACATGTCCCAGTGAGGTTGGCAGCTGCCCTTTCCTGAGGCTAGACAATGGGCAGTGACAAGGAGGCAACACTAAGCTTCTGCATATATTCGCCAACAAAACGTATATTTTCATCATTTCAACATATCTTTGACTGACTCATGATTGCAAGGTGGAGAGGTGGTAGTTGATTTTCATGGTGAGTGTCTATTATATATTTGCAGTTCCATAATGTATTCGGAAATCATGGAGAGTGCTTTTCAGGAAAATAAGTTCAATGTTTTCTGTGGAAAGAATGAGCACTTAAGTAACATCAAGAACTTCATAAAATATGTCATAGTTGGGCCTTTTTATGTTATGAAGGCATGGAAGATGGTTATCAATGCCACTTTCCTGGATAATTATTTCAGGAAAAAAGATTACAACTTTGCAAACATGCAAGGGAACACCACCTCTGCCTCTTTACTAAAATTAAGGAAAGGTCGTGGCAGGCCTCTGCACATGCTTGCTTTGGCTTAAAATCTACTACCATTCAAGCTTATGATTGAGCCAGTACTACAACCTGTGGGATTCCAAGATTTTGTTTCTGTCTTCAAAATAATTTAACACCTGAGAGACAGTAAATGAAACCAAATCATTGTTAAAAGACCAAAATTAATACAAAATATGCAAAGGGAGCCCGACGTTTAGAATAGAGATGACACAGCAGTTCGACATTGTTGTTATTACAAAAATACGTACTGATATAAAAAAGTAAAAATGAAAAAGTATGGCTTAAAAATCTTAAGTTACATATGTTGGTTTTATCTCTATAATCAGTATGCATTGTCAGTAATTTCAAATTCCTTTAAAACGAAACAGTTATATTTTGGAACCAATTGTTGAGTGTATAACACATCTAAACACAATAAAAGTATCCCGTAATCAATATATTGTCATTATTTTATCAACATTTTATTTTATTGCTATATCATTCAATAATATTTATAAGAAATAATATTTACTTGGGTTTCAGTATTTCTCAAGAAGAGCATTAATAGATTTTACTATAACTTTTGTTCTCTGCTACAGTATAAATTAGAATTTGGTTATATTTTGTCTCACCGCATCGGTCACATTTTTTATGTTCTTTTACCTTCAACATCTGAAGCCTTTATTTTGTAGCCAGTGACTCACGAATATTCGTAAATACTGATTCAATTTCCTCTATTTTGATGAATGTACTCTTACTGTTTGCCCAAGTACTTTTAAATTCAAGTCTGCGGTAATTCCTTTATGCTAATACAGTTTCTTTCCGCCTAATGACTAAGTAAATTTCTCTGCTATTCTTATCTGGTAACCCTTTGTTGTGATATGCTTCTCTAATATAATCTACTGACAAAGACTAATGTTTATGGGTAAAATGTCCCATTTTTCAAAGAAAACAAAATATTATATCCGGTTAATCCGATATAGTTTCTTTTAATATTTTTTAATCAAGTAATACTGAATATTGATCATAATTTTTCTTCACTGCTAGTCTCCAAACCTCCTTCTAACTTTTAAAATGCACGGTACTACGTTTTATTTCTCTCTCTCTCTCTCTCTCTCTCTCTCTCTCTCTCTCTCTCTCTCTCTCTCTCTCTCTCTCTCTCTCTCTCTCTCTCTCTCTCTTCTTTATATATATATATATATATATATATATATATATATATATATATATATATATATATATACATGCACATATATATATATATATATATATATATATATATATATATATATATATGTGTGTACATATATATATATATATATATATATATATATATATATATATATATATATATATATATATATGTATATATATATATATATATATATATATATATATATATATATATATATATATATATATACATATATATATATATATATATATATATATGTATATATATATATATATATATATATATATATATATATATATATATATATATATATATATATATAAGCTTGTTTATTACTTATCAGATGTGTGTGAGCTACATCTCGTAGCCTGGACAATATCAATGAACTCACTGTTGAAGCTTTTTAGAAAAGTGCAGCATTGTAACAGTACTTTTCAACTTTTTGCAATTTGCTCGACCAATGTATTTCTCAATTTTCTGAAGTAAATATCCAGAATTTCACCATAGTGAACAACTTTGAAACATTTAACTCACTGTGATGTCAGCCTGACCTTTCTCCAATTCCTAAGTTAAAGTATATTTCTGTAGTTAATAATGAGCTACTAGCGGCTTTATTTATTTATCTATTTATCTATTTTTTTTTTCAAATCATAGTTCATTTCTATTTATGAATTATCTACGTGAAAATGGTGTAGGCTTATTTGTAATTTCGTGTATTTTTTTTTTTTCGGTAGAAGCAAAAACATATTTGATCTTCAAAGAAGGTATCATAAGCTTTCGAAAAATACAGTGTCATGTTTATTTGAATGTTCCAAAGACGTGAAATCCAAGATGGCGTCCAAAATAGCATTTGCACATGAATAATGCAATATCTTTGCAAATAACTATTACACAATCACAAATAAGGTGTATAAATATGTATTTTGAGACAAAAAAGCTAAGGGATTCATTAGATACCAATTATATTCATCATATACCTACCAAATTTCAAGATGGCCCCAAAATGGTCTTTACACACCTATAGTTTTGACTAAGGGCTAACACATTAGTGTAACTCGAAGTCAAATATCACTTTAAGACATGTATTTATTAAAAATAATACATTATTAGCAAGTCAACAAACATATCCAAATACAATGAAGCAATTTAATTACTGTTCAATCTTGTTTGAATCATTTGAACATGAAAATGCAGTAAGTCATACTGAATAAATGTTTCTCTTTCAAGCAGTAGATTTTACAAAGGGTCACTAATTGAATTAGCTGAATCTATGAAAGTCATATATAATAAAACCTCAATCTTCACAGTCCTCATCTATCCCTAGCTGAATAGCTAGCATCCGCAAACTTCGGTATAGGGGATATTGTTCTTGCAACAGCTGCATCTTCCTTCTCATCCATGTTTGCACCCAAACTTTATAAGCAGAGCTGGTGGATTCAAATAGCAACCAGGAAAGAAGTGACTTGAACCTGCATCAAATGTCCAATTGAATACAGCTGTTCAACGCAACCAGTAGCCTATCTCCAAACCATGGATATATAGTGTGCCCGCCGAATGAGTAAGTCCAACAAATCAAAAGTGGGTGAGAGGTCATCTACTCCAGTTGTATGATTAGAGTAGAGAAATTAATAGAGATCATTTACTTTTGGGTAGATTTAGGACCAATACAGATACAAACAATATTTCGAAATGAGAACAGGCATCAGTGAGCAGTCCGTCGTCACTCCCGAGCATGGCACATGTATCCAGGATTTTGTAGGTATATGTAGCATATAAAAAGAAAAGAATATGTTCGTACATGTACAATAAAATTGTCCAATGGAACATTACTCTAATGCAAACAGTCATTGCCAGCAAATTTTTGAGAGAAAGTCTTTCAGGGAAATATTCAGGATTAAAGTGTTGTCTTCCATTTAGTAATATTTTGACTCCATTTGTCCTCATCTGTTTCTTTAGTGATGATTTCGTTTACCAGTGGAACACCAATCTGACCTTATCATAACGTGCAACCATATGACAGATTATCTGCAGAAAAGCATCTGCAAAATTTTTGGCATCTTTTCATGTGTTTTGTTTTGGTAAATGAATTTACTACAACCATGTCATCAATAATGATCACATTGTGCACGATGATTCACCTGCTGGACCTACATGTGCATGTTCCCCTGTTGTCATCTGCTGATTGTAAGGCTACTTGCATTTCTTGGTAATCAGGTAGTTTACTTCCAGTTGTCCCATTCCTGTAAGCTTGGACCTGTTTTGTTGTATCAAGCAACTAAAGATGATTAAGTCCTGAATCCTTGTCATATGCAAGCAGGAGGGATCTATCTGAAGCAAATAGGGATTCAAGAGCCCCACCAAACTCAAGTTACAATGCACTCCTTGAAGGCCCAGCTCTGGTCTACTTCTGGAAATAACAATAAAGCATTGCAAAAGTGTTCACTTTTCTTTGATTTTGACCACCATGTATCCACTTCTAATTTAGACTATTGCATTAATACTTTTGAAAGTTATGTTTCTTTTTGGCCATTTTGCCCTACACTGAGAGTTTTACTTCTGTTAGATATTCATTTACAAAACCTTGAAACATCTTTTGTCCAATCTCATCATGCTAGAGATTGTCTTTGGTAGCATATTCAGTCCTGACAAACGGTACACATTTCCTTGTCAAACATCTGACTTCTGTTAGATCACTGTGATGTGGAGGCACTTTCAGATGCATCATCAGGTTTTGGTGACTGTCTTTTTGTCTTCTGTTTTGCATAGCTGGTGCTACCATTTACTTGTCCTTTCTCATATCTGATCCTAGCTCATTCAGTGCATGTTTTGTGTGTAAGATCCTTATAGCATACCTTGTGTTTGGAAATACCATTCTGTAACAGTTCATCAGCGGACAAACCTTCAATGCGACACTTCAAAATAGAAAACTGTTTCACCATATAAAAACCGAACACCAGAGGTTATAATTAGTTTCTCTACTGAAGGCAAAGAAGGGTGAAGCACACAGTTTTTATAATATGTTTGACATATAAATCATAGCAGGAAATAAATGCTTTTGTAATTTTTGTTAGATGTGAAATCTGCCAATTTACTTAGTTTAAGGCCTCTAAGCTATGTTGTCATGTACTGTAGATGTTGTAGGTATATGTAGCATATAAAAAGAAAAGAATATGTTCGTACATGTACAATAAAATTGTCCAATGGAACATTACTCTAATGCAAACAGTCATTGCCGATAACTTAACTTATACATCAAGTTCCAGGGAGAAATACTGAAATAAGAATGTCTGAAAGTGTACAGAGTAACATATTAGTAGTCAAGTTAAATTTATTATTACCACGGTCACTTTTATGTACAATTATCCAAACAGTATATGCTAGAAAAAAAAAAAAAAAAAACTTACGGCAACTTTAAGCTGTTTAGCTATTTCAGGCCGTTAGAATGCTTTCAAAAAATTCCACTCCCTTCCTTTTTTTTTCAAATGTTTATACTATCATCTAACATAATATTGTATATTTCATAACAAATAAGCCTACACTAAAATGGCATTGTATCATCTGGAAATCCCTGTACTTACATTTTACAATATTCAATAATCCAAGTAGTAAAATTTTTTACTAGTTTTTAATGTTAGGTATAATAGTTCTTAGAAAATTATGCCCAATAATATTGATATTATGAAACCGTGTCTAACTGAGCATCTTAAATCAAAGGTGCCCATAAAAAGTCTATTTAAGCATATCCTGATTTTATACTCTCTATAATAGTTTAACGAAAAAAAAAAAAATCTAAATCCAAACTTTTCTGTATTTTTCAAAAGAAACGGAAAGTTTGCCCGATCAAATGTATAAACCAGTCCATGTTCAACAAGCTTGCCTTAAAATTCTGTTCTCGTTCAAGATTTACCTGGTCTCTTATATAGTGAATTATAGATGTTTGGAATACCAAAAAGTTATTCTATGGATATGACTTTCTTTAGTTTTAACTATTTGCTATAACTTTACCTAGAATTTGTTCTCCAGTACTCCACCAATTCTAAGTGTTCATCTTTTATAAATAATTTTATTGTTCCCAAATCGAGTAATTTTCATTCTTCCAACAAGCATTTTATTAGTTCTGAAAAAATCCTTTTTAAAATGTTCCAAAATCTTCCACGAAACCACAGTCAACCGACAATTCCAACTGATTTTCCTTTTTCAATCTCGCTCAATAATTTTTCTCACTCTTCTATTTGAAATTCCTTCCCGAACAATTTATTTCCCTCTTCATCGAACTTTCTTTTTCAATTCTCATCAAATATGATTTTTTTTTTTCATGACTAGCTTTAAAAAATGCATACATCACATCAGAATTATCTTTATGAAACAGAACAGCATCTATGCCGGTTAGTAGGTGTCCAGTCTTACCTTTTACTCTTATTACTCGATAATTAGTTTTATGCTGTTTCTCACTCAGCCTTAATCTTTTAATTTTACTGATGCCTTAATATAAATCCTTCATATAGTTTAGCACAGTATATTCTACTTCTGAAAACATTCATTTCATTATAATCTTCATTCTCAGCCTCGCGTAACCTGTTCAAATACTTTAATCGACAGTGTCAAGTCCATTGTTTACTTTTGGGAGACTGATAGTATGATTAGTCCATGTATTGTTCGCAATCACTTGTGGAAGCTTTTTTGTTAATATATATATATATATATATATATATATTTATATATATATATATATATATATATATATATATATATATATATATATATATATATATATATATATATATATATATATACATATAAAATATTTATATATATATATATATATATATATATATATATTATATGTATATATGTATATATATATATATATATATATATATTATATATATATATATATATATATATATATATATTATATGTATATATGTATATATATATATATATATATATATATATATATATATATATATATATATATATATATATAAATATATATATATATATATATATATATATATATATATATATATATATATATATATATATATATATATATACATATATACATATAATATATATATATATATATATATATATATATATATATATATATATATATGTATATATATATATATATATATATATATATATATATATGACATAGTAATTTGTTATAATTTTCAACCACTTAAAATGTACAATGTTTTTATGCATTTGCTTTCTGACGTCATTCTACAACAGATAATCTAAACCATCTCTCTCAATTTCAGTTCCTTCATGACTAAGATTATTATAGGACCCTCTCCCATGAGCTGCAGAGGGGTGTTCAACATTTTCCCGTAATTTATTATGTTTTTCTTCTATTATGGAATTTGTCTCTAATTACAGTATATCACTCTCCCTTCACTATGTAGCTGTTATTGCTCTCAGGTAAATACAAAATATCACCAAAAATATTCAACCACTTCGAAATAGATACCAAAGTAATTGTAATGCAATATAATAGATAACTACTAAACTTCAATGTAAGATGAATATATTATACAGAAATTGAAAGCAAAAGTAATATTAACTGTAGTAGAAACCCTGTAATTGACCCCATATCTCATCTTTCGACATGACCAGCTGAGTTGCGGCGATGTGGATAGTAGTTTGCCCAGGGTCCTTTGACTGGCCAGACAGTACCATATTGGATCATTCTCTATAGTTACGGATCATTTTCCCCTTGCCTACACATACACCGACTAGTGTGGCCTGTTCTTTCCATATTCTCCTCTGTCCTCATACACCTGACAACGCTCAGATTACCAAACAATTAGCTCAACGGGCTAACTACTGCACTGTTATTGTTAAGTGGTCACTTCTCTCTTCGTAAGGGTAGAAGATGTTCGAAAATCAAACTATTGTTCTCTAATCTTGGGTAATGGTATAGCTTCTGTATCATGGTCTTCAGGATGCACAGGTGGTCGATGGAAGACATCATCACCCTATTCACTTATGATACAGTCAACCATGTACTGTGGTTTTGGCTGGTTTGCAGAGTTACAGAAGCTCAGGACATGGGATGTTTGGTGTGATCGGATCTTGCGGCGCACTAGCCAATTTGTAATACCTCTGCCTTCTTTGGGTTGGTGGTGGCCTAGCAACTTTTCTTTCTCCTCCGTTAATTGGATGTTGTAGGGTACATTATCCAGCACAAGCACTAATGGGTCAGGCAGAGTGGATAGAAGCTGCTACGTGAGCCACCTTAAGATCAGGTTGCTGTTCGTTTCCCCGTGGTAGTCACCAGGTTTGTTTTTTGACGGGGAGCACAAAAAAGGAATCTTCAACAGAACCGTTGACTGTGTCACTTGTTACTGCCAAAAATTACTCGCCTTCTTCAGGTTTCACCTGACAGCTGTAGGTGGCACTAGTAGGAGGATACAGTTTGTCCACCAACTTCTTGTTGCGTTGCATTGGGGTAGTAAACCATGCATCGTCAACGTATACCACTATCTCCTCTCCTTCTTATGAACTACTCTGACCGCTTTAACATGATGACATACAACAGCCAAAGTGTCCCTCCTCAGTTACACCCTCTGATGTCCTATAGTGGAACCCCATGCTGTGCAGCACACACCATAATGACATCTCTGATGTCTTCTGGGGAATAGTAGTAGCTATCTATAAAACTTCGGTCATGGTGGTAATAGTGAAGGTTTCCTTGGATGCAAACATAACATGTATATGACGGCAAATAACACCAACAGTGAAACTGTCAAATAGAGGTGAGGAGGTATGAGGCGTCTGGGGTCTGGTGGTGTTGCACGTCAGGTACTTGTCCCAGGTATTGTATCAAGACATGAAACTACGCTGCGCTGCACCACAAACCACATGGCTTTTACTGTCATTTCCTTGGCCTCTGTAACATAAACATAAGGCCTTTGTGGGGAAAAAAATCAGTAGACCAGAAAAATTTATTTTAATCATGATACTTGAATATTTTTAATTATATTATCATAACAAAATATTCTTCTATTTTATTGACATATATAACAGTAAAATAAACTGTATCGTTTATGTCCAACTAAAATCTATCAGTATGATTAATTACTTAACTATCCAGAGTTATCTAGAAATTCTTAGCCCTTTGTTCTTTGCAAAATACTTGGAAGAGTTGCTGGGCAATTACTCATTTCCACCCACGCGGGCATCGTAGCATGTTGCCCATGACCAACTTCAATGAAGCACACCTTCCTCCACTGCTTGTACCTATCATGTTTCTTGGAGTGCACGTCCTGGAGTTAGCACATTATCTATTTCCCTTACCAAACTCCATATAACGGTATAATCAGAGTGTATATAGAGTCTGGTCAAATTATTTTATGGTGCCATTTTATATCTGTTGCTCTCCACTTTGATATAGAAATCAGTGGTCCTTTACCCTTTGCTAGCTCTTGTATATAGTTAAATATCAGCCTGAATTTTCTATTATCCTTCAATATAGTAATCGTGATTACGTAAAAATTTTAACGTTTCTTCATTATTTGTTAAAGATAGTCTAATAGCTTTGTGTGAAGTAAATTCATATCTTGTACAAAGGGTCACCATAACTGAACTAAAGACCGGGTCAAGTGGTCACCTGAGGGCAAGGCAAACCTGGCTTTGTTATTTGAAAATAAGTGGGCTACCACGGAGAGGCAAAAATTAAGTTTTCCATGAAGTACCTATCCAATGATATAATCATAATTTGTCTAGATTCTGATTGGCTAATTCATATTACAGATCAAGTAAAACAGGAGAAAAAAAAAATAGGTTTTTTTTTTCCTCACGCACGCGCAGTAAGATCAAGGATAAACACATCTAGTCAAAATCCGGCCAAAATCTAATACCCAATAGTAATGTACTGTATTAAGAGAAACTGCGGTGTTTCTATTGGAACACCGAGATCAGTGGGTGGAGCTACTGCTTATGGCAAAAATTATTATAGTGTGCAAATTGATAGAGCTTATTAGAATAGGAACGAACAAACGAAGTAACAGGAGCTACGTTCTGTAAGTGTGAAGATAAACAAAGAACTGGGAAAAAAAGTCCTTATTTACCGTAAGTTCATAAAAAGGAAAAAAAATCCCCTATTACATATTCGCTCAGATATTGTATTGATATTTTTTTTTTTTTTTTTTTTTTCTTTTTTTTTTTTACCAAACAAAAATATTAAAAACATATTCGCTGGGTAGGATTCTCTTGATAAATTACTGATTATTCTCCTGTTTTCAGTGTAAATATATAAATGCATAATGAAGAAAATCTAGCCGATTGTCCATGTCATGGTAATGAAAAAAATGTATACTTTTGTATAAGTGTTTGCCAAATACTTTAATTGTCCTCATAAATTGTTTTTGCTCCCAAAACTATTGTCACTTCCTTTGAAAATTTCCTTTCCAGTTCCTATTAAAATAAAACCTGTATTTCTGCAGTAAGATGAACAATTTGCTTTATATTGGAAAGTTTACACACACACATGCGCGTGCGCACACACACACACACACACACATACATACATATATATATATATATATATATATATATATATATATATATATATATATATATATATACATATGAATATATATATATATATATATATATATATATATATATATATATATATATATATATATATATATATATATATATATATATATATGTATGTATATATATATATATATATGTGTGTGTGTGTGTGTGTGCACTCAAAGAATGTGTGTGTTTTTAAATAAGTGATTAGGAATGTAGCTAATAGGCTACACATGCAAGGTAAATAAGTGTATAGAAATAATACACGCACACACACACATACACACATATACATATATATATATATATATATATATATATATATATATATATATATATATATATATGTATATATATATATATATATATATATATACATATATATATATATATATATATATATATGTATTTATATATATAAATATATATATATATATATATATATATATATATATATATATATATATATATATATATATATATATATATATATATGATAATCTTACATCAATTTAACAAAATTGCTTTTATTAAGAGCAACAAACTGTACTGATTTTGCATAAGAATGTTTAGCAAGTACTTGTTTTGCAGCGGTTCCTTGGGCTCTGCCACCTATCTTTTCTATGGAGGTTTACGTAATGCACACTTTGACCTGGAGAAAATAAAGATTGTTGTGACCGTTACTAGCTAGTCACTGTTTGTATTGATCGATATGAAAATTATCTTTCATAAAGAATAAATTATCATAAACCGAACACATCATCAATTGATAAATCATGCATATAAATCCTAATGGTATTATATTATTAGCTGTAGGAAAATCTTTTACATTGTAAAAGTAAAGTAAAAACTTCACCTTTACGAACGAATTAGCGTGTTCTTCCATTTGGCATTCACTTAAATTTCCCATTGATGTCTTCTATGTGGGTTTCTATGGAATTTGTGCATTATTTTATCGCTCCTTAACTGAACTGAACATTCCACTACTACAGAGCAATCCTTAATCTATGTAAATTATGATATTCCTTCAAAAAATACTAATGGGAATAGGTGCCTTTATCTCACGTGGCTGAATCCAACCTCTCGCGTTTGACCTGACTGGTGAGAATATGGCGAAATTCTCCTTATGTACGGCTTTGCATAAGATAACCTACAACCAAGGAGTTATTTAATAAGAGGGGAGGTAACGGAGCGTCCCGTCAAAATTTACTTGAGTCATGCAGTTGCAGCTCAGTTGCACCACTTTCATAACACAATGAAACGCCCTGCTATCACATGTCTGGACATTTCATTCAGTGACAAAATAATTCCCCCTCTCTACTTAAGACAATTATGATTATATTTAATTATTCTATTGAATTATCAATATTTAGTACTGTCTTATAGCCATGAAAGATAATTTTACATGTTATGTTCATTTGAGAATGCACATACAATGTACAGAGTGCAGTTTATACTTTGATATATATATATATATATATATATATATATATATATATATATATATATATATATATATATGTATGTATATATATGTATATATATATATATATATATATATATATATATATATATATGTATATATATATACATATACATACATATATATATATATATATATATATATATATATATATATATATATATATATATATATATGTATATATATATATATATATATATATATATATATATATATATATATATATATATGTATATATATATATATATATATATATATATATATATACATATATATATATATATATATATATATATATATGTATATATATATATATATATATATATATATATATATATATATATATATATATATATATATGTATGTATACGAAAATTAAAGATACTCTGTAATCTATTGAAATTACAAGATAATTTACCATACTTACTTGTGTTTCTGAGATCCAGTTATCAAAGATGAAAGCAATTTTGGATAAGATCATTGCAAAAGTTATATCTATATCATAACCACGTCAAAATCATAATCATTTTGATTTAAAACGTAATGAAAACATATTTTTTTTTCTTGAGGGAATATATATGATATATAGCAAGATTTAATATATAATAATCATACGGATTCATTTAAGGTTTTAAATAAGCATTGTTTTCAGATTGTTTCTTTTTTTTTATTTACAAATAAATATTTTTAAACCTGCATTGTGCCTTCATTGTCCTCATTATATTTCCTTTATTTCAGAATCCAATAATTGCAAATTTTTAGATATAATGCTATTGTATGATTGTCTTCAGTGTAATTTATTTGGGTGATTTGGAAACTATCCCAATGACCCATAAACAATAGTAATTTCCTTTCCAAAAGATCTTATTGCTCAAGAGCATGGATTTTGATTATGCCAAAAAAAAAAATTAAAAAAGAAAGAAGACTATTTCCTTTGGTAAAGAATAGTCTTATTTCTAAGTGGTCTGAAGTTCAAACAATAATTACTCTAGCAAGTAAACATTAGTGATTATGTGACTATATGCAGCACATTATTGACTTAATGAATTTGATGACAGATTGTCATGATTAACCTTATTTTATATCTATCATATCTCAAATGCAATTTTTTTTCAAACCAGCTAAACTTAGACGCTTTCACACAAATACATTAATCTTTTCTCTTCAATTTCATAAGTTATATCCAAGTACTTATAAAATTATTTGTGACTGAGGATCAAATATTCTGCATTGTTTAATGACAGCGAAAAAAAAATTATATCTAGAAGTATTCAAGATGAGAATTTGAATTTTTGTTTTGAGCAGCCAAAACAGATGATTGTTAATGTGATGTTTAATGAAGTCAGACCTGTTGAGACATTGCGTTTTTTCAGAGGGACATCATTTGTTATTCAGAAAATAATACAAATATTCTTGTTTCACATGGTATAGTTGAAGCAGTTGCTTGTCATTATAGCGCTATACTTTATATTCTCAGGATAATACCCTGTGCTAAATTGTTAGATGATCAGCTGAAGGATTGTCTACTTGAGGCGATTAGTGCCATTTGTAGTGTCGGCGGAAGTGTCACATCAGTAATAGGTGATAATTGTGCAACTAATCGTTATTTGTATAGCAGACTTGGAGGCCTGGTAAAGTTCTAATACCAATACAAGGATTAAGTGTATTTCTTGTACGTGGCCATGTACACATATTGAAGTATATCCGATTCAACTGGATAACAGTTCAGAATCAGAGATTGGCATTCACCATGAATAACACAGATTATTTAGCACGTTGGTTTGACATTATACAATTACAAGAAGAAGATCGTATGACTACAAATCGAATGACTAAGCTAACTTTTACATCGCTATATCGAAAAGCTCTGCAGCGTCAATGTGTCCCAGTTGTATGGCAAGCTTTCAGTGACAAAACACTCCCTGCACTTCAAACTCTCCAAGCACATGAATGTACTTTTATTTTTGTTATGCTTATAACCAATTTGTTTAGGATGATAAATGTCAAAGATCTGGAGTCAGGTATTATTAACAAAGATAGTTATCGATCACCTTGGACTATGGAATGTGAGACTTTTCTGAGACTACAGGAAACATGAGAAGTTATATCCTCGTGCACATGGGAAGGAGGTAAAGGCCGTACTCTGAGAAGCACCAAGCACACTGCTGAAGTTTTTACAATTAGCACTATTACCACAGTGGAAGCTGCTAACCATTTAGTTTCAGAACATAATTTTAGATACGTTTTCCTTGGATATTCATGATGATGCTTTACAGAAGTTCTTTGGACAGGCAAGTCAAAGAAGTGGAGGCAGTTTTTATATAGACATCGTTGTATAGATATTACTGCTGATGCAAATATTAGTAATCTACAAACTATTACAAAGCATTACATTATACCAGATAAAGACATATCAAGATCTTATATATGTGTGCTAATAAATATTGAGAAATAATCAAAACTGTTTGATGATGTTTCCTTAAGTGATATTGATGAATTCTTAAATCTAAAAGTACCGTTTGTATATATAGTTGTATATATAGCAGGATATCTAGTCTATAAATTTTGTGAAAAAATAAGAGGTTGAAGAGTATGAAAGTGATCTTTCATCAAGCGATTTTTTAGATAATTTGAATAGAAGTGGATTAGCAATGCCCACTATGTCAACTGTATTTTGTAAATGCAGCATACGTTATTCATTCATATATTGGATTGAAGTATAATATACATTTTGCACAACTACTTTCATCTATACAAGCTCCCATTGCTCGCAAAAATGATGCATGTTTTTCTTTAGCCATTAACATTTTCAAAACATTCGTTAATAGTGATGACGACAGGGAGAATGCTTTAGGATGCCTTAGGCGTAAAGACAAACTTTCCAGCTAAATTTGATATATTAGTTTCCATTATTGTTTATATTTTAGTATATAATAGATTCAAAATTAAAGAAAAATGGTTTACATTACCTTTGTTTCGCTTTCATAATTCAGTAAACATATTTACAAGTGCTATTCGTAAACCTTTTTTGAATATCAGTTTGAATCTACAAGAAAATCGTAAAATATTTATTTTTACGATTATGTATAAAAAAATCATAAATGTTTATATGTTTTTTCTTTATTAAAAAAAATGATAAACATAATAGTTTTTATGATTAGATGTACAGTTAGCTCTTTAGATAATGGCAACAAATTATCAACTGATATTTTTGAAAAATAATTACCTAAAAAAATAAAAGCATCTGGATAGTAAAATCAGTTTACTACAAAATAAATCAACTTAGCATTACTAGTTTATTGAAAAAAAAGGCCTAATTCCCTCCCCTTTCCCAATTTGCGGATAATGTAACCTGTATATTGGCTGAAATCTGGTATAACTCAACTTAAGGTCTTGGATATACAGTAGTTGTACTTCCCGAGCAA
>NC_090728.1:3185549-3188049 GCF_036898095.1 Palaemon carinicauda
TTTCAAACATTAAAAGGAAAGTTAATGTACCATCCTATTTTAGTATACCCAGACTTTTCTAATGATTTCTATCTACCATGCGCTGTTTCCTTTATATGATTAAGAGTGATTCTTTTACAGAAATCGAAACCCAGAATGAGAGCCGTCTATTATGTTAGAAGTTTTGAATGCAGCCGAGAAAAATTAAAACACTACTGAAAGAGATGCTTTACTTTGAGAATATATTAACTAGTCATAACTCAATTTGCAATCTTTACAAAAGGAGGAATTAACCAATAACAGGAAACTCAACAGATGGTTCATTAGTGTATTGTATTTGCCCCAGAATTTATATATATTCCAAGAAGGGTTATTACCATTACAGAGGGTTTATGTAGAGCTTAGTAAGAAAATGGGTAGATTATCACCACTAATACCTATAAGTTAAGTTGTCAAGTTCTAAATGAACTTTTAGAAAGGGTAAAAGTAGAACATAAAAAATATGAAGTGATTAGGAAAATATTAAGATAAATGTTAGAGAATCTAAATTCTAGGTCAGACTTTGAGTTAATTAATGAAATATATAAAAAGGCAAAAAAGATAAACTAACGTTTAATATTGTATATTACTAACACCGATAAGGGGAGTATTACAAATTAACATTTATACAAACTGGCTGGTCACCCAGGGATTAGGAAAACAACCCTTATCATAACTAGGAATTATTTTTGGTCTCGTTGCTCAGAAGAGGTAAGTAAATTCATGAAAGAATGCATTGTTTGTAATCAACATATGGATAACTTTAGGGGTCCACTAGATAAATATCCCATAGGATTGAAGGCATTCTAAGTAGTGGCAATTGACCACATGAAACCCTTTACTAAAATGTGAGGGATAATAAATAGAATATTGTTTTTTTATATAGATAACCTAACTAGGTAGGTGGTTATTATTCCACTAAAGTATAGAACTGCCGCTTCCTTTGTAGAGGCATTAAAATCTAGGTTATTACTAGACAAAAATGTCTAGATATAAACCTTATGGACGATGCACCAGAGTTCATTAGTGAAAGTCTTAGGCAATTGTGTAAATTCTTTGAAATCAGAAACTGAGAGATTAAAGCTTATAAACCGAGATCAAGTGGAACGGTAGAAAGGTGAATAGGGATATTAAAAATATTTTCCGAATAAAGATACAGTACAGTAGGTGAAACATCACACTTTCTGTTGTATGGATGTAAGAAGAGGCACTTTGCTCAGCTGAAGAGGCACTTTGTAAAAAGTGTGAAAGCTCCTGTATTTCGAAATATACAAGGCTTGATAACTTTTTATTACATTAGGTTATACATATATTTTTTTAATACTATATCCTCTTTAGATATAAAATATGATTATGTTTTTTTAAGTCATATGTATCTTTTATTTATTTATTTTTTCATAATAATTGTCACCACCCTAACTCTGGTTATTGATACTCTTCAAACTATAGAAGTCGCAGACCTAAATAACTCCAAGTTAGAACGTTTCAGAAATTGATTTGCTGATACGTAAAAGAACTATAAATTATGTAACTGTAATATACACTGTTTCTGGTTATATCTACACTTTTGATATGAAACTCGTAATTATCTGCACACAATTAAGTCTTGTAATATATTTCGAAAAATCCCCCCGAAGAAGCTTTGCTATCATATGTATGCTGTGTAGATATAAATCTAAAATTTTAATCAAATAATTTATTGTATGTTACGGGAAAAGCGGTAAAAGCTGCCCAAAATAGCCATTTCACATGCTTCCGAGGTTCAATTTGACAATTCTTTTCTTAATGGAGACCTAAGTAATATAAGTAATGCGTATTAATTATACTCCAATCTTTGCTGATATAAACTTTGCCGATTTAACAATTAAAACAAATCAGATGAAACATTCCAAAATAACTGTTAGCAACAACATTGGTAACTTCTAGTGGTATTCCAAAGTAATTAACCCTATATAATAATTTCCAAATTTTTGCTGGAACAATCCATATGTAATTGCATACCTGCATGTACGTAAATAAATGTATGATTATATATGCAAATATGAAGCAAGAACTTTTATAGTATTTTGATATACAATTGTTCCCTTAATGATTGTTCAATGTTGTGCCATTTCTCCAGTGGCCTTTGTTCAAGGATTTTTCTCTCTCTCTCTCTCTCCTCTCTCTCTCTCTCTCTCTCTCTCTCTCTCTCTCTCTCCTCCTCTCTCTCTCTCTCTCTCTCTCTCTCTCTCTCTCTCTCTCTTTTTAAGAAATAATTATAACTGTGTGCAAGAAAGCTTGCGTGAATATTTGTGTCTGTGTAGTCATCAATATGGATTTGGGGTGTTCATCATTTTTTTAAAGGGTCCAAAGTTTGACTACGAACGAGGTACAGCCATTTCATCTAATTCCAATAAATTTGATAAGAGTTTTGGTTTACCCAAGTCTTCAATTATTTACGTATTTGTAAGTCGAAAATAGGGTTTGACAATTAGAGCGCTGT
>NC_090728.1:3208049-3213049 GCF_036898095.1 Palaemon carinicauda
ATTCTCAGACTAACTATTCTACTTTCAATATCAGCTAACCACTTACACACGGTATATTTCTCTAACCTTCTTTTATCTTGGTTATTCCTACCTATATTTCCACAAAAACTGTGTTAATTTCCCTACTGAATTCATGTTAGCGGGGTTAGTAATTTTTGTTAATTCTTCAAACTCACTTTTTATGGGACGTTGCTCGTTTGTATTTTTCACCTACTTGCGTAATTCTAAATCATATTTCACTTTTATATATTCTTTGGGCTAACATCATTACCATCACTTTAAAAAAAAAATCATAATACATCTTATTTTACACAAGAAAAAATACAAATAATTCATGCATCATTCAAGAAACCCTAGCGAACAAAAAAAAAAAATCCTATTCCTAAACGAGAGACAAGTTTTTTCACTTTTAAACTGAGAGACTTATTTAAGAGAGATTCTTTTACTCACATTTCTTCTTTCTTGTCCTTTTGTTTTCATCTTCTTCGCTTCGGTAATGGTTTCTTGTGTTTAGACTCTTGCTTTGTCTCACGTCCTCACTATTTTGAGCTTCTTGATGTTTATTCTGTAAAGGTGTACAACTGGTATCTGGAAGAATTTAGTCATTAATATATGCACTGAAAAATCTCATCACGGCATTTTACCCATTTAAGCTGCCACCATTTGTGATGCTTTGTTGGGCATTTTCTTTTTCTTTCATTAAGCACCACTTTAATATTATTTTAATTAAATAAATGTATCTCTTCAATCCTTTCAGTGCAAAAATATTATTTAATTCTAGACCCTCAGGAAAGTGGGTGATGGTAAAATGCCGTATAGTTCCTTAACTTTACTTCTTGAAATTGGATGTATATTAGCTTTACAGTATTCTTCTACGAGAAAGAATTGGGTTTTAAATACAGACTGGATCAATATAAATTCTTGAAGATTGGAGGCTGCAACCGTAGACTTCTGCTACCACTTCGGCGTTCTGGATGCGAAATCCTTGAATTTTATTTTGGCGATTTAGGGATCGCTTCTTCGTAGCTGTGTCCTTCTATTGACACGCTTCTTGGTAATTTCTCCTTCATCGAAGATAATCTTAAACCTCCCGGTTGAAAGGTAATATGTTGGCAGTTAATGAACTCGGTCCCTTCGTTGTCCGTCTTTGTAAAATATCTTGTTAACTTGACGTTTAGTTAGTGCCGGCCAACTGTGCACCAGGGGTAAGGCCTCCCCCATGACGGGGGGAGAGGGAGAAGGGACAACCGATATTCGCGGTTACTTGTAGGGAAGAGCTGCGTCCTCGATGCGTTTCTTGCTTAAGTATCCCAGAACAAGGGCGTTGTAATTGCGTCACGTCATGTGACTCTTCTTGTGTTCTATTGGTCCCTTCTTCTGAAGTAATGGTAACGTCATACATATGTCACTTCCGGTTTCTCGGCAAACTAACCGACGCGCATTCCAATGGCGTTGTTTTGGCCAATTTATCGCTTATGTAAGCACTTTTCACAAACAGTGCCTCTCGAGTACCCTCTCGCTTCAACTTCTTTTTTCTCGTCTCTCTCTCTCTCTCTCTCTCTCTCTCTCTCTCTCTATTTCAATGTCTCTCTATCGTTTAACTAACGAATAAAACTCATAAAATACTTGATCAAATACACATATCACCTTTTCAGTATGAAATATTTTCCTTTACATGACACACACACACACACATATATATATATATATATATATATATATATATATATATATATATATATATATATATATATATATATATAGATGTGTGTGTGTTTATATATATATATATATATATATATATATATATATATATATATATATATATATATATATATATATATATATGTGTGCGTGTGTGTGTATATATATATATATATATATATATATATATATATATATATATATATATATATATATATATATATATATATATATATATATATATGAGAGAGAGAGAGAGAGAGAGAGAGAGAGAGAGAGAGAGAGAGAGAGAGAGAGAGAGAGCTCAATATTCCTGAATATAATATTAAAATCCATTATCTATGAACCATATAATTTTTTTTTCTTTTGTCTGCTCACTGCCGCACAATTTAGTTTTCCATTCCACCTCAGCGAGTCCTGTTTGGGTGACAAAATAATTGTACCAACCGTGTGTCACACAATTGTACATAATTCCTTTTGTATATATTATGCTTGTATCTGCGCTCTTCCCTCGCACTAAAAAAAACTTGAATGATCATGTCTCCAGTTTTGCTCTGTAACATTGTCTGTCTCTCGAATATGTTATTTCCTGTTGCCTTGAGGTTTTGTATATAAAGGAGAGTGTTCTATAATAAACAACTCAGTTGATTGCATCCTGCCTTTGAGTTCACAACCCTCTCTCGGCCCTTTCACATTGGTGACCCCGGAAGTCGACTCGCTCCCACCGCCTTCCACCCCCACCCCCTCACCCCTTCATCGTTGGTACTATGGCGGACTCTATGGCAGTTGGTGCTGCGGCCACTCCATTCAAACATTCATCGTTTGCAAGCGGAGAGACGTTTGCTTGGTTTCAGCGTGAAGAAGTCCAGTTTCGTATCATGGACGTGACTCGCTCAACCACCAAAGCGGATTATGTTCTCGCGGCGATACCCGAGGACACCTTCCCAGAAATATCCGACTGGCTTTGAGAACAAGGAGACACCCCAATAGCGTATGACGCCCTCAAAACATACCTTCTGCAGCAGTACTCGCCGTCGCCAGCCGCCCGTATAGCAAAGCTTTTTTAGCTCTCGCAACAACCCTTGGGGGACCAAAGGGCTTCGCTTGCACTCAGGGAAATGACCAGTATCACTCGCCTTCAATCTGCCGCAGACGGCTCTCCTCGTAAGTTGAACCTACTCCGTGCCCTTTGGATACGCTGTTTACCCGAACCTGTTCGCGCTGCCATACCCGATGTCGATAGTTTACCCATAAAGGACTTGATGACCAAAGCCGACGCCCTTATGGACAGCCACTTCAAGACCTCCATCAAAGCCTCTAACCCTGACGAAGATGATGCCTATTCAACGTCAACCGAAGCTGACATGAATGCCGTAGGACATACACGCCTACCCCGTGACGTGCCCCAACGAACGACTTCTACAGCCACTTACTACCTCCCAATCCCCGCAGTTTTGCTACTACCTCTTCAGATTTGGGGCAACCGCGAAGAAATGTGCCAAAGATTGTCAGCGGCCAAAAAACGTGTAAGTAGGCCATCGCTTGTGGCAGTGGCCTCCCGTACTTCTAATCTTTTCTTTTTACACGATGCAGGAACGGGCGTGTGATTTTTGGTAGACACGGGTGCTTGTCGTTCTCTATTGCCAAGGAAACTCTTCAAGGCATGACGTAGTCTGTCTACATCTGCCGACGTCCGCTTGGTAGCTGCCAACGGATCTGCGATACCCACCTACGGTTACGAGAACCTCACATTATCGTTCGGAAACGGTAAATTCAATTGGAAGTTTCCCATTGCTGACGTCACAATGCCAATCCTCGGTGCGGATTTCCTCTCTCATTTCCACCTTCTGGTCGATGTCGCCCACCGACGATTGGTCAACGCAGACTCGTACTTGTCGACACCTCTTCAACCCGCCCCCTTTAACCTCGCTCTCCACATCAGCGCACCCACGGATGCCTACTCTCACCTCCTCACGTCCTACCCGGAAGTTTTCCGTCCAGAACCTCGCCAAACGCCCACGGTTCCTGCCAAGCACGGTATTTATCACCATATCAAGACGACAGGACCCCCAGTCTTTGCAAAATTCAGACGTCTGGCACCGGAATGATTGCCAGCCGCCAAACAAACGTTCGCCGAAATGGAGGAAATGGGCCTTTGCCAAAAGGCCTCCAGCCCATGGTCGTCACCCTTACACATGGTTCTGAAGAAAGACGGCTCCCTCCATCTGTGCGGGGATTACGGGCGCCTGAACATGCAAACAGAACCGGATCACTACCCCCTCCCAAACATTGCCGACGTGACCTCCTACCTGCACAAAGCGAAGGTTTTCTCCACGCTCGACCTCCTGAAGGGGTATTATCATGTGCCTATGAACCCAAAAGACATCCCCAAGACCGCCATCACCACTCCGTTTGGTACATACACCTTCAATTACTCCTGTTTTGGCCTTCGTAATGCTGGGGTAACGTTTCAACGTCTCATGGATGGCATCTTAGGGGACCTCCCTTTCTGTGTATGTTATGTGGACGACATTCTTGTGTTTTCCTCCTCAAAAGAGGAACACCTCCGTCACCTGCGCATCGTGCTGGACCAAGTGCAACAAAACGGCCTTGTAGTCAGGTACGACAAGTGTACCTTTGGCGCCAACGAAGTGTCGTTCTTAGGGCACCGTATCACTCCTGAAGGAGTTCATCCCTTCCCTGAGAAGGTAGCAGCCGTTCAGAACTTCCCCGGGGCCTCAACCGTCAAAGCTCTGCAGGAATTCTTGGGCATGATCAACTATTATCACCGTTTTCTGCCAGCCATTGCCGCCACTCTTGCTCCCCTCTACGCCTCCCTCAAGGGCAAGCCAAAGGACCTCAAGTGGGGTTCCCTTCAAGAAGCAGCCTTCTGCAATGCAAAGAAGGCCCTATCAACTGCTGCTGCTCTCACTTTTCCTATCCCACACGCCCCTCTCCTTCTCTCCACCGATGCCAGCGACGTCACTATTGGTGCAGTACTCAAGTAGGTGGTCAAAGGCTCGCCCCGCCCATTGGCCTTCTTCAGCAGAAAACTGTCCAAGGCAGAATTGGGTTATTCTACCTTCGATCGAGAATTGCTGGCGGTGCACTTGGCTGTCCGTCACTTTCGCCATTTCTTAGAAGGTACGCCCTTCGTCATTCGTACATACCACATGCCTCTGGTGCACGCCTTTACTCGACAGTCTGACGCCTGGTCCGCCCGTCAACGCCGACATCTCTCCGCCGTGGCTGAATACAATTGCGCCCTTCAATACGTCCCTTGGAAAATGAATCCC